>NC_089864.1:19663793-19968339 GCF_036373705.1 Amia ocellicauda | reverse complement strand
TGTAGATTTCTTAATGTGCAGTTTCTGAAAGTCAGAATTCATACTATTCAACAAGCCACATATTGTCTTGTAATGGCAGAAAATTAGTGTCAAAATTAAGGATTAGTTGGTATAAACTGAAGAGACGCTAGTTTGTCCTAAAAAGGAGATCTACTGTTTGAACTTGAACTTGTATCCGGACAGTCAGCATTTTCATTCCTGTCTTGTGCTTGAAGTCTTTGAAGCTGTGTCAGCATCCACTTTTCTACAATTCCAATGCTATCACAGACTGAATGGTATTTTCTAAATCTTTACATATGATGTCAACTAATATTCCATTGTTTTATCTTCTGCGTGTACAAAACCTAGTGTTCTTTCATCACTTTCAGGAAGCATAATAGAGATGCATAACCTCTTTACCTTATTTCAAATGAAAGTCTCTGACCTACTAGTAGGAAGCACATGCTTATTTCTTCCTTTCCGTGAACTCCAAGTTCACAGAACATCCTGTTACTGTGGACATGCGTAACGCACTGTTCAAGGACTACAGGGCAAAGACAACAAGTCTTTGCCAATCGTTTCCTTTTTTAATTGTAGTATTTCTTTTCTGTTAGGACATGGGGTGTACTTGTCTTAACAAAGGATAAAATACAGTTTTTATAATATTTAATCCTTTAAAGACATCTAAAAATTTAAATATTAAATATCCACCATGGAATAGATGCAATGTGTGTGTCCCCTGAGATGTGTCTTGCTGACAGACAGTTTATTTTACAATTGGGATTTCAAAACCGAAAAAGAAAAATATTTTAAGCGGTCTTTCACTCTGGGTACATTTACCATTGAATGGTCTAGTATGTCTTTGCATTGAATGTGGACAGCTCCAAACAATCCCAGGCAATATGTTGTAAATATTGGGCATACTGGTGCCAAATGTAAGAGGTGATTTACGGAATATAAACTGCGTTGTTGTTTTATTTGACTTCCAATTGAATACAAATAATCAACAACATACTTAGTACATTAGAGTCTAAATACACAAATAAAATAAATAAATACATACATTAATACATTGATAATGAATGAATGAATGAATAGTGGACAGACTACACATGGAGTGTGAAAGAAGCAACCTGATACCTGTTGCCTTAGCACCAGACACAGGAACGGTGGCATAGTCAATACATTAAGTAGGCAATATAAATATCATGTAATTGTACCTCTCAGTCCTAAAGGCAGCTGATCATTGGGGCTTTCTGTTGCATAGTGAGAAGAGGACTGCCTGTCCCCCCGTCCAATTCTAGGTCTTACTCTGTGGCTGAGGATTGCAGGGCAGCGTGGCACACAGTCTGGGTGAGACCGGCTCAAAGCTGTAGGACTCATTTTACAGCATGGATAGAGGCTTTTAACGGATTAATCACCCGGGATTTTACCAGTGTAATTTTTTCCAAGCAGACTTGAAACCTCCACAGGGAGACTGTGTATTTATAGGACACGATATTGCCTTTACTATCGTTCCAAGATATGAAATTGATACAAGGCTTGTTACTGTTAGGGCTAGATGAGTATTTTGTTATTGAATTCATCTTCTTCTTCTTACTATTATCATCTACAGAGAGGCATGTTAATTTATTAGTATATTAGTATATAGTATATTATTATTATTATTAATTTGTGACCAACTTCTTAATTTCCTTCAGTATCATATATCCCATAAACTCGGACATTTGAAGGTTTTTTAATGCATAATGTTCAGACAGATTGGTACAGATGTTAGTAAAAGCTGTTATTCAAAAGATTAGCAGATACTAAAATGAGACCTAAAGCTTTGAGTCAGAGTGTTCTTGGCATGCTGCTGTCTTGCATCCTGCCCTGACACCTCCTGTCCTCACAAGGACCATTTGCTCTGTATCTCCCCTGAATCCTGTGTGCTATTCTTCACAACCCATTGCTCACTCTAGTTACTGCAGCTATTGTCACTCTCAGTATGCTAAAGCTAATAAATCACTGGTTCAGATCTGGCATAACTAATCAAGCAAGCACACTAGTTCTGAAACAACGTTTAAGTGAGGTGCATTTAAAACAGATCAAAGCCTCATTAGGTAAATTACTGCATTTCTAAGCCTTACCATGTTACAGTGCTATTCCTATATTTATGCAGAAAAACAATAATGGGCTCATAACAATTAAATGTGTCTATAAATAAAAACGATGCTCTATATTTAATTGACTTTACTATGGTCCTCTTGAGAACAAACTTAATGGTGGTATTTTAAATGCTTACAACATTTTGAGATGTTGACAGAACTGGGCCATTTGGGTTTTATTTTTACAATTCTTACTATTGTAGTTTCTGTCACCTGTTTGCTGATCTATCTAATCTATGATTTACTTTTGGTTTGGGGAGAAAACACCAGCATGATTAATGAGTTAATACAACTTTCCAGAAATGTATATGTATTTATTGCTGCCTGGCCATGACCCTGCACTGGATGTAGCAGCTATTGAAAATAGTTGATATGTATTGAATTGTTTGTTTGTTTATTTGTATTACATTTTGAATGATTCTTGTAAACATGACAATAGCAAGAATATCATTAGATTCCTTGTTGCAGAATGAATAAGGAAGGCTTTTTATCACTACTCACACATAACAGAACACACATTCATCTTTGCTTCTAATTAAATCATTTCAGAGATCTGAATGCCTAATAGCATCCAGACTTATGATTTCTGAGCCAAATAATCGATGCAGCCCCTCACTACACAGTCATATGTTCTTGGACAAACTGCATTGTGGGTCGTTTCCAGTTTCCAAACATTGATTGCTAGTGCTTGGAACAATAAACATCTTGCGTCGCTAGAATGGAGCATTGTTTAGAATTGTGTTCATATTTGAGAGAAAGCTGAGCCCACTGCATAATGACTCTCAGATGCACAGGGTGTCCCAATGCAAGAAGTGCTTCCAACTGTGGGTATTCACCATTTAAGGTTTATGAGCTTGTGTTCTTTTCAGGGAATCTGACGATAATTGAATGCTACAACTTGTATGTTAAAATAACTGGTAATGAACAGGAAATCAGCATTGCTCTTAAAACCTTTAAGCAAAAGTAGAAAGTGCTTTTTAGACCCTTTGCTTTTGGATTGACAGTAGTTTCTCTAGCCAAGTCACTACAGACTGAGGGGTGGGGTGGGGTAAACACTGTTGACTTGAATTGAAATGTAGGCTGAGTTGAAATTGTTTCAAGAATTATAATATCATTACACTTATGTTTCTCAGATGACCAAAATAATCTGACATAACAAGAAATAGCATTTCTTTCGTTTAGATGACAGATTATAAGATATGTATAGCCTACATTTGTTTTTACAATTCAATATACTTAAATATAATTAGCAAACTCTGCTTAGACAGCTACTACGCACCTATTTGCTCTGAAATTCACATTTCTATTAATGTCTAAAGGAAAAAACTCTGTTATTAACTGATATAAATGATACAATAATCTTAATTATGATTGGATATGCTGATTGTATTGTTTTACTCAGTTTTTGTTCAGTCTTAAACAATCTTAATAAAATAACATATTTGTTGAATTGAACATTCTGGCCAATAAGATCACAGTGTCCACACTTAATATTACAAATATTAGAATTGTAATGTATGGAAGTGTAATCAATACTAAAATAACACTACATCATATACATTGTATGGTGCAGTCAGAGGATTGCAAGTGACTTTTAAACCTTTTAATGTCAAAATAAAAAAATAACACCTAAATAGATCTACAGAATAAGCAGTGCATTGGGAGTCCTTGTGAGGTTTACAAACACTACTAAAAATCCCCAGCTGGGAATAACTACAGAATCAGACATAAGCCAACAATCTAGGATAAAAGCAACATGGAAATCTTTTCCACCTGTAGAAACTCCATAATACTCACAACTCGAGCCTCGGTTTAAAGGTCATATCTAGTTCTGGCTCAAAGAAGTGACATATTTTTAGATTACCGTATTTCATTATATTGTTACATTGGGAATGGTTTCACAGTGACTGTTGAAAGACTTCAGACTATCTGGTTAAATGTATATTAACCATTATGTGTTTCATGTAATATATCTTTTGGATCTGAAGATTTGAAAATATGTAGTTCTTCAGTTAACTTCAGTATGAGCTTTTACAATAAATCTAAAGTTATAATCATGTTCTTTGTATTTTATTGTACGGAGCTATAAAGTTGTAACAATGCCTTTGTTCCAAGTCCAAGTTGGGACGTTTTGAAACCATTTAGTGTGAGTATATAAGCTGTTAGTGTGTTACAGTGACTCTGATTAACATGTTCTGCCCTAGTAAATCCTTTACCAACTGTAGAAAATCATGGCCCATGTATTGCATACTAAAGCTAAATTGAGGGCTTCTGCTATTGAAGGGTTTGAGGTGATGTTTGGGAGATCTCGCCATTCATTCACGTCAATGGGCAGCACCTGTTCCCTGCACACAGATAAGCCTGTCGCATTATTTGCTATCATTTATTAAGGATTTCTACTAATGGAAATTGGGTGTACAATGTTGTCTAGTAGGCCAGTATGTGGCTCATTAGACCAATTGGGTAAAGGGACTAATTAAGCATGATTAAAATATCACCCTGTCTTCTCTGCCTTGTTTTATGTGATTGTCCAAATATTTTAAAGGGAGGGAATTTCTTTGCAGTGGTGAACATATCAGGAATTGGTTTGTGCTGATGACAAAGGGAAACTAGCTGTGTCCCATTCAAGCATACGTGTCTCCTGTGTTTAATTGTGACCAGACACATTTGCGTCGGGCACTTTATCTAAAAAACATATTTATTATTTTTCTCTCTGAAAAACCAGCCACTTGCACAGTTAAACAAAGGGCATTCATGTTGGAACATTTGGCACTGACCATAAAAAAATACAAACATAGCGAATTGTTTTGATAGGATTAAGTCAGCAATAACAGGATCTGATTGTATGTGCAAGTCCAATGTCAATGGTTTTAATAAAACTCTCTCATAATCCAGAATTTCTCGCCAACAAGTGGTCTAGATTAGAATAGTATATATGGACTTTGATTTATTTAGCACAGTTACTAGTATAAATCTGATTTATTTTACTTTTGCATCAATAAATTGTTTGTTTCTCCTCTAAACATTAGTTGTAATGGATAGATCATAAAATAATCAAGCAAACACAGAATAAAAATCAAAAGCAGATTTTGTAATGTTTAAAATGACTTTACATACATAATGTTTGGCTTTTTTTATGTTATAATCCATTTCTCAAGTAATATTCTGATAACTATAGCTGTTGTAACAATCTGTGGCAATTAAATTATCCCACACAAGTTCAAGTAGATTTAGATTAGTAAATGGATCTGTCCAGCCAAGAAGTAATTTGTCAGTTGCCCTCTTTTAACCTGCAAGTGTCAAGGATTGATTAATCTTATAATAAGAAGCTCATATTCCCAGCACCTAAGTCCAGGCCTGTAGACAAAGTGATTTTCACAACCTTTTTAATGATAGACATGTACAGTGAGGGAAAAAAGTATTTGATCCCCTGCTGATTTTGTACGTTTGCCCACTGACAAAGAAATGATCAGTCTATAATTTGAATGGTAGGTGTATTTTAACAGTGAGAGACAGAATAACAACAAAAAAATCCAGAAAAACGCATTTCAAAAAAGTTATAAATGGATTTGCATGTTAATGAGGGAAATAAGTATTTGACCCCTTCGACTTCAACAAAACCCTTGTTGTCAATCACAGAGGTCAGACGTTTCTTGTAGTTGGCCACCAGGTTTGCACACATCTCAGGAGGGATTTTGTCCCACTCCTCTTTGCAGATCCTCTCCAAGTCATTAAGGCTGACATTTGGCAACTCGAACCTTCAGCTCCCTCCACAGATTTTCTATGGGATTAAGGTCTGGAGACTGGCTAGGCCACTCCAGGACCTTAGTGTGCTTCTTCTTGAGCCACTCCTTTGTTGCCTTGGCTGTGTGTTTTGGGTCATTGTCATGCTGGAATACCCATCCACGACCCATTTTCAATGCCCTGGCTGAGGGAAGGAGGTTCTCACCCAAGATTTGACGGTACATGGCCCCGTCCATCGTCCCTTTGATGCGGTGCAGTTGTCCTGTCCCCTTAGCAGAAAAACACCCCCAAAGCATAATGTTTCCACCTCCATGTTTGACGGTGGGGATGGTGTTCTTGGGGTCATTCCTCCTCCTCCAAACACGGCGAGTTGAGTTGATGCCAAAGAACTCGATATTGGTCTCATCTGACCACAACACTTTCATCCAGTTCTCCTCTGAATCATTCAGATGTTCACTGGCAAACTTCAGACGGGCCTGTACATGTGCTTTCTTGAGGAGGGGGACCTTGTGGGCGCTGCAGGATTTCAGTCCTTCACGGCGTAGTGTGTTATCAATTGTTTTCTTGGTGACTATGGTCCCAGCTGCCTTGAGATCATTAACAAGATCCTCCCGTGTAGTTCTGGGCTGATTCCTCACCGTTCTCATGATCATTGAAACTTCACGAGGTGAGCTCTTGCATGGAGCCCCAGACCGAGGGAGACTGAAAGTTATTTTGTGTTTCTTCCATTTGCGAATAATCGCACCAACTGTTGTCACCTTCTCACCAAGCTGCTTGGCGATGGTCTTGTAGCCCATTCCAGCCTTGTGTAGGTCTACAATCTTGTCCCTGACATCCTTGGACAGCTCTTTGGTCTTGGCCATGGTGGAGAGTTTGGAATCTGATTGATTGATTGCTTCTGTGGACAGGTGTCTTTTTTACAGGTAACGAGCTGAGATTAGGAGCACTCCCTTTAAGAGAGTGCGCCTAATCTCAGTTCGTTACCTGTATAAAAGACACCTGGGAGCCAGAAATCTTGCTGATTGATAGGGGATCAAATACTTATTTCCCTCATTAATATGCAAATCAATTTATAACTTTTTTTGAAATGCGTTTTTCTGGATTTTGTTGTTGTTATTCTGTCTCTCACTGTTAAAATACACCTACCATTAAAATTATAGACTGATCATTTTTTGTCAGTGGGCAAACATACAAAATCAGCAGGGGATCAAATACTTTTTTCCCTCACTGTATGCCACAGATCTCTTTATGGGAATGCTGGAGTGGTGCCGTTTTGTTTGTTTGGCAAATCATTTGACCTAAATTATCAATTTATAGGAAGGGGTGTAGAAAGTGGTTCAGAACACAAATTACAAGCAAAAACTGAAAAGCGTGATAACACATTTCTCACGCATTTGTGGTCATGACTGTTCTCCTTCTTGGTTTAAATGTGAGTGTGTTTAGAGAGTGAGTCTTCCAGATGTAAATTACCTCATTAATAATAAAATAATGGGGTGGGGGCGGGTATTCAAATACTCTGGAACATGCTGAAAAGAGTATTAAAGTACAAAAACAGGAAACAAAATGTGTCCTTAATCAAATGTGTTAAAAATAATACATTACTTCAAAGCATGCCCTTCACATCTAACTTTTTATTAACCCAATTTCCTTTAAAAAAGCATTGTTTAAGCCTGCTGAGTAACCAATTAAAGCATATGTTAATGTGCTAAACGAACAAAAGTGTGCGTTTACTGTGTCCAATCACAAATATGAATTTATGTATCAATGAAGCCATATACCAAATGTAGCTTAAAACAAACATTAAAAAAAACATCTGTGCAAATATATTAAATGGAAAAGAGCATTCTTAATATGGGGGAAGAGGAGTTATTTCATATTTCATATATGTTATTTCATGAGAGTCTAGTGAATAATGTTGAATGTTTATGGTGTTGCTAAGGAACCAATTGGGCCGATTAGTGCGCACTTTATCATGATTCACCAAAGTATAATGACACTTTTGTCACACACTTTTTTTCCCGTGCACTTTTGGATCGAGTACAATGATGCGTCATGAATGCACGCTTATAGCATAATTTAAATGTGCATGTAAGAAGCCCAATTAGCACTCTACTTTGTGGCAGGGGAAACTTCTGTGGATCTTCACAATGAAGATCCTCTTTCCAGTAGTAGCAAAGACTGCAATTCCTTTTGACAGATGCCCTGGTTTGAGAAAATATGCAACCGCAACACACAGTTGAGTGGATTTCCAGTCATCTGAGAGGTCTCTGTAGAGCTGGTACTTGTTAGAGGCCACAATGTCAGCTTTTTTCGTTTCTGAAGGCAGAATGGTTTCAGGTAAAAACACCAAATGACTGTGGTTTCTAATTTAGAATTCTAATCCAAATTGTGCAGCCGTGGCCCAAATAATTTCCATGCTGCGAAAAATGTGGTGTAGAGGTATAGACATCGTACAGACAACCTCTGCATAATTATGCTATCAAGGCTATTAATGAGGCATGCAAGATTGAACTTTTAGAGATTCATATAAATAAACAAGCTTCCATTTGATGTCTGCTCTTAATCCAATACTAATGTTCAAATTTTATTTTGACACAGCTTATTTCTCTCTATATACACATACACACACATACAATGTATATGTTTGTGTACATGTATGTGTGTATATAATTTAATAGTACAAACTTTTTTGAAACAGTAAACTAAAGTAACACATATTTTTACTTTTTACATGATATTAGTGTTTTTAGTTTACATAAGTTTTTCTTTTTTAAAGGTTTTTAACCTGTTAACCTTTTGATCCAAATACATACCTTATAGTGTGTTAAAATTCAGTCTCTGATTTATTTTTTAAACATTTCCATATTTTTATATGTGTACAAGTGTAGAGGGGGACACCATCACTTTCCTATTGGAGACAGAAGTGTATTCCAAGCTGTGACATAAATTGAAAGTACAGGTTATAAACATTTATATTTAATTTAATTTAATACATTATATTTAACAGTACATTTACAGCAAGGCATAACATATAAAATGAAGCAAAATGCAATATAATCCACAGCACCGACAGAAAATTAGGTGAAGGGTTAAAAAACAAGTAGTTGAATAGTGAGCATGTAGCAAAAGGCACTGGTGATATGATCTGTAGGGGGTAGTGCCAAGTTGCACAGAGCTGCTGTGGGCGTCAGGAGGTCAGAGATGGTGCAGTTCTGAAGTTCTTAGGTAGCTGTTTCCACCACAGGGGGTAAGGAAGGGAAATTATACTGAGGGGTACATAGAATTAATAAAGATAAACACAGTCCTCCGCCCCACTTAAAATATGTAGACGTCCCAATAAAAATAAACAATGTCCTATTTACTTCAACTTTTCTAATCAGAATGGAATTCAGCTTTCTAGAATTGTTCAGCCTTATAAGCCTGTTACTGCCTACACACTACATCCATTTCTGATGGGATCAAATCATACGAGACACTAACTTGAATGTCAGTTAATTCGAATATCGACTTGCAAGTGTTTTGCATCTGACATGCATTTGACTTCCACAGAGATATAAACAGGGCCGTATTTTATTTACAATTTCCTGAATAATAAAGCCAGTCTCAGGCTGTTGATCACACAAGCTGCAGTGCGTGTATTTTTTCTGTCTTTATAAACACTCACCTCCTTAAAGGAATTATTTTGAGACCACCCTGTGCTTATGCAACCATTTAAATAAATAAAGCTGCTTTAGGTTTGTTCCATCGTTTATCAGCACACAATTGGATGTCAAACTCCTTCACAGCTGGAATCGATATTTCGTGAGGAGGCATTTCATGCATGAATAGATAATTACAGTAGCCACAGCTCAGGAAGACATCAAGTATCAGTTCCAAGCCATGTGTAATTACTCAGCGCACGTGAAATTACTGCCTGCAGTGTTCGGCAGTGGGCTGCTACAGGAGTCTGGGGGTCTTATATTGCATATAGTGAGACTGTAGCTTATATTCAGATATGCATGTTGTAGCTAGAGAATCATATCTCAGTAGGCAGTCTTGAATGTTATATAATGTTTGTTTCAATTTAAACTACATAGAAAAACATATATAGTATATTTTGTCAACCCATGTACTCTATTATATGTATTGAAATAAAATCCACAAACAGCAGCCACTATCTGTACATGTGTCACTTTGTTTTGTTAAGATAAAGTATATCTTGTGTATTTTATTCATAAGTATGTATTGTAAAAATAAGTCATAATAAAGTTATAGAATTACATACAACAGGACTATTTAAGATCCATCAGTGCCCTGTTTCTTTTATAAACAGTTCATCATTTATACATCTGTAATGTTATAATTATTTTATTGTAAGCATTGTCTTGCATATCATAATAAAGATCAGAGAAAGGAAACGAATAAATAAATATATACATACATAACATGGTTTGTGTGTGGAAAAAATAGTGCTCAGTGTAGAGGAAAAGTCCTATAGAATTGGATTGCATCCAGGCTGAACTATTTGTGGTCAGGACTTTCCAGAGGAGGTTCAAAATTAGCTAAGCACCAATGAAACTGAGAGGGGTACACTTGGCTGGAGGATATGAGACACGCTGTGAAACAGTGACTCCTGCGGCTGTCCTGGTGCCGGAGAGCTGGCAGTATAATGGGAGCTCTTACTGCCCTCAGGTTGGCATTTTTTGATGACATTATAGTTCACTGTGTAAAGGAAGGAGGTAGAATCCATAGCATGATTATATGGAACAGGAGATTTCACAGTATTTGTTTGTCAGACTACTCAGTACTGCACTTGATTATATTACATAATATATGCAGTTC
Organism: Amia ocellicauda; assembly: GCF_036373705.1. Lineage (NCBI taxonomy): Eukaryota > Metazoa > Chordata > Actinopteri > Amiiformes > Amiidae > Amia > Amia ocellicauda. Next base: position 19,957,648 of record NC_089864.1, on the reverse strand, counting down.
CTGTAGGAATTATTTACCCCCCTTGGACTTTTTAACATTGTTTTGTTGTGAAATATTGGTGCTTTTAAATTGGATTTTTCATTCCTACTTCAAATTGTCAATGTGGGAAAAATTTGGGTGGGGTGGACAGACAAATCAATTAAACTGGAAACGTCTTCAATATATAAGTATTCACCTCCTTTTCTATGACACATACAGTAAGGGAAAAAAGTATTTGATCCCCTGCTGATTTTGTACGTTTGCCCACTGACAAAGAAATGATCAGTCTATAATTTTAATGGTAGGTGTATTTTAACAGTGAGAGACAGAATAACAACAAAAAAATCCAGAAAAACGCATTTCAAAAAAGTTATAAATTGATTTGCATGTTAATGAGTGAAATAAGTATTTGATCTCCTATCAATCAGCAAGATTTCTGGCTCCCAGGTGTCTTTTATACAGGTAACGAGCTGAAATTAGGAGCACTCTCTTAAAGGGAGTGCTCCTAATCTCAGCTTGTTACCTGTATAAAAGACACCTGTCCACAGAAGCAATCAATCAATCAGATTCCAAACTCTCCACCATGGCCAAGACCAAAGAGCTGTCCAAGGATGTCAGGGACAAGATTGTAGACCTACACAAGGCTGGAATGGGCTACAAGACCATCGCCAAGCAGCTTGGTGAGAAGGTGACAACAGTTGGTGCGATTATTCGCAAATGGAAGAAACACAAAATAACTGTCAGTCTCCCTCGGTCTGGGGCTCCATGCAAGATCTCACCTCGTGGAGTTTCAATGATCATGAGAACGGTGAGGAATCAGCCCAGAACTACACGGGAGGATCTTGTTAATGATCTCAAGGCAGCTGGGACCATAGTCACCAAGAAAACAATTGGTAACACACTATGCTGTGAAGGACTGATATCCTGCAACGCTCACAAGGTCCCCCTGCTCAAGAAAGCACATGTACAGGCCCGTCTGAAGTTTGCCAGTGAACATCTGAATGATTCAGAGGAGAAGTGGGTGAAAGTGTTGTGGTCAGATGAGACCAAAATCGAGCTCTTTGGCATCAACTCAACTCGCTGTGTTTGGAGGAGGAGGAATGACCCCAAGAACACCATCCCCACCGTCAAACATGGAGGTGGAAACATTATGCTTTGGGGGGGGGTTTCTGCTAAGGGGACAGGACACCTGCACTGCATCAAAGGGACGATGGACGGGGCCATGTATCGTCAAATCTTTGGTGAGAACCTCCTTCCCCCAGCCAGGGCATTGAAAATGGGTCGTGGATGGGTATTCCAGCATGACAATGACCCAAAACACACAGCCAAGGCAACAAAGGAGTGGCTCAAGAAGAAGCACATTAAGGTCCTGGAGTGGCCTAGCCAGTCTCCAGACCTTAATCCCATAGAAAATCTGTGGAGGGAGCTGAAGGTTCGAGCTGCCAAACGTCAGCCTCGAAACCTTGATGACTTGGAGAGGATCTGCAAAGAGGAGTGGGACAAAATCCCTCCTGAGATGTGTGCAAACCTGGTGGCCAACTACAAGAAACGTCTGACCTCTGTGATTGACAACAAGGGTTTTGCCACCAAGTACTAAGTCGAAGGTTCAAATACTTATTTCCCTCATTAACATGCAAATCAATGTATAACTTTTTTGAAATGCGTTTTTCTGGATTTTTTTGTTGTTATTCTGTCTCTCACTGTTAAAATACACCTACCATTAAAATTATACACTGATCATTTCTTTGTCAGTGGGCAAACGTACAAAATCAGCAGGGGATCATATTCTTTTTTCCTTCACTGTAAGATCAGGTGCAACCAGTTGGGTTCAGAATTCACACAATAAGTTGAATGGAATCCATCTATAAAATTGGTTCACATGATTTCAGAATAAATACACAGTCTCACAGTTGGGTAGTGCATTTAAAGCAAACATACCATCATGAAGACCAAGGAGCTTTCAAAACAACTCTAGGGTAAAGTTATGGAAAAGCACAGATCAGGGGAGGGGAATACAAATATTTCAAAGGCATTGAATGTCCCTTGGAGCACAGTCAAGTCAATCATTAAGAAGTGGAAGGTATACGGCACCACCCAGAATCTGCTTAGAGTAGGCCTTCCCAAACTGAGCAGCCGGGTACGGACATTGGTCAAAGGAGCCACCAAGAAGCCAATGACAGCACTGAGAGAACTACAGCATTCCATGGCTGAGATGAGAGAAACTGTCCATGAGTCAACAATAGCTCAGTTACTCCACAAATCTGGCCTGCATGGAAGACTGGCAAGAAGGAAGCCATTTCTGAGAAAATACCATTAAAATTGCATGTGGGAGACTCTGAAAAGATCTGGCAAAAGATGATGTGGTTTGATGAAAATAAAATTGAACTATGTGGCCTAAGCGTTATGTCTGGTGCAAACCCAACACAGCAAATCACCCAGGTAACATTGTGATATGGGGATAATCTGCATCAGCAGAGACTCGGAAGCTAAATACAGCCAAATCCTTGAAGAAAACCTGCTTCAGACTGCAGAAGACCTCAGATGGATTTTCACCTTTCAGCAGGAGTGGCTGGAGTGGCTTCAAAACAAGAAAGTGAATGTCCTAGAGTGGCCCAGTCGACGCCCACACTTGAATCCGATTGAGAATCTGTGGCAAGGCTTGAAGATTGCTGTCATCAATGATCTCCATCCAAATTTACAGAGCTTGAACAGTCTTGCCAAGGAGAATGGGCAGATATTGTGCAATCCAGATGTGCAAACCTTGTAGAGACTTACCCCAAAAGACTGACAGCTGTAATTGCTGCCAAAAGTATTGACTCAAGGGCTTGAGTACTTATCTAACCAAGACATATCAGGTTATTTTTCATGAACTGTTGTGTCACAGTACAAATTATCTTGCCTTTTCGAAGTGTTGAGTAGGTTTTGTAAATCAAAGGGAAAAAAATAAAATTGAAATGTATCAACATTTTAGGTTGTAACACCACAACATGTGAAAAAAATATAGAGAGAGACAGAGAGAGCGAGAGAGATCACAGAAAGTTAGAGAGATTTAATGACATGAACAATAATTAATTACACAAATGGGTATGTATAATTATTCTAAGAGTCACTTGTTTGCATTAGATACCAATGCATGCTACTTTGGGGGCTTAAGGTCCCTGTGGTGTACACTAGTGATTGTAGAGAAAGTGAGCCTTGTTTTTATTGCTCACCTTTAACTGACCCTTGGCACATGCTATGTTTATTTTTCAGTAATCTACTGATATCTTGGCTTCCTCTCACAAGTACACAAAATACTTGCATTCTGTTATAGCTATTATGTTCCAAATCTAGTGCTCATCCGAGGAATTGAATTCTCCACAAGGAAGGTGACTGAGTTTGAAACTCAGGAGATCACCCATGGGTAACTAAGGAAGCTAAATGGCCCTGTTCCCACTCTGGGGAGCTGGGGGGGAAGTCAGGGTTATGTTTGTCCAAAAAGTTTAAAAATATGCAAAGCAGCAGCGTTGGAATTTGAAAAATTGCTGTTGACCCCCAAAGCATCTGCAAAATGAATTATATTGTGCAAGCTGGGAAAATAGTGCAGATAAGTACTAACTTACTAAATACATAAATACATACATAGTTGATAGCATATTGGGATACCTAGGATGAACTCTGATTGCGCATATTGTAGGTTAGTGAATGTAGATATATACATTCCATGGGTAAATACCTCAATTCTAAGTCACAAGCTACACTGACCCTTTGCTTCAGAAAGTTATTGGTTTGCAGGCAAGTTGGTTAAGAATTGGTGTTCTCCCCCTGGGATCTAAACGGTATTAGATCTTGATTGTGGGAGCTGGGGTTAGAGGTTGACCCCTTTAGGTTTGAAAAATCAAAACCAGCTGAACCAGAAACTCCAATATTTAGCAGCTTGACATAGTGAATCAGCTGCAACTAAACATTCAGTTTGAACAAACTAATCCCAGTGGTGGCACATTGATAGTTATTTTAAAAAAATAGCATGCCTTCAAAACAACATTCATTCTTCCCAGTGGAACGCCTGAAATTAGACTAAATTAAAATTCAATGAATATATGATATTCTCCTTGGTAAACGTACTTAATGTAGCCTTTCTTATGTTAATATAGGATCTTTATTATTATTATTTAATTCTCACACTGCATATGTGGAACCGGAATGTATAAATAAACTCCATGTGCATTGCGTGTTGACATAAACAAACAAACGTGATCAGTGCACAATCAATGAAGATGAGATGGAGGAGAGTAGTGCGGGTGAAACTTCACAGCAAAGTGACCCCAGTAAATCTGTCCCGAAGAAAGGTGCGTCGTTGATAGTGTGGACATGATTTGGTTTTAAGATAACTGACACAGAACAGGGAAACATAATTCAATGTCAGTTGTGTCCTATTATTTTTGCTTTTCAAACAGTATAAAATGGCCATTAATAAATACGTCATACTGTCAAAAATGTGAAAAATACAGTGAAACTGTATTTTGGCAATATCGCCCAGCCCAATAACATGGATTGTGATATTATGGAAGAAATCAAAAGAACAGTGAAAATTTGAGCATTTGGAAGGAACAGCATGCCGCTGAAAGGAAATCTATCAATTTTCCTAAAGCATTTGATCAATGCGTATTATAGTGCTCACTTATGGATCAGATTCATTTTTTCTAATCTATATTAATGATTGGGACTCTGGGATAGTTAGCAAACTTGTTAAATTTGCAGATTATACAAAAATAGGTGGCTCAGCAGATACAGTCTTGGCAGTACCGGCTATTCAAAGGGACTTAGATAATATTCAGTTGTGGGCCGACACCTGGCAGATGAAATTCAATGTGGACAAGTGCAAGATATTACATGCAGGTAACAACAATGTCCGCTATAATTACACTATGGGAGGAACAGAACTAGATGAAGTAACGCATGAGAAAGACGTAGGAGTCTATGTGGACTCCTCACTTTCTCCATCCAAACAATGTGGGGAAGCAATAAAAAAGGCAAACACAATGTTAGGGTATATTGTCAAAATTGTAGAATTGAGAACAAGGGCAGTGATGTTCAGACTGTACAATGCACTAGTTAGAGCTCATCTGGATACTGTGGACAGTTCTGGGCTCCACACTTCAAGAAAGATATCGCTGCTCTAGAGGCAGTTCAGAGGAGAGCAACCAGACTTATTCCAGGTCTGAAGGGAATGTCCTACTGAGAGACTGAGGAACTGAACCTTTTCACCCTGGAACAGAGGAGACTACGTGGGGACTTGATTCAAGTCTTCAAAATCATGAAAGGCATCGACCACATCAAACCAGAGGAGGTTTTCCAGATCAGCAGGGACACAAGCACCCGGGGACACAAATGGAAATTGGGCTTTAAGACATTCAAGACAGAAAACAGGAGACACTTCTTCACACAGAGAGGCATCACAATCTGAACAAACTTCCCAGCGATGTGGCTGAAGCTGAAAATTTGGGAACATTTAAAAACAGACTGGATAGGATCCTTGGATCAATTAGTTAATAAAGGACTCCGAACGAGCACGATGGGTTGAATGGCCTCCTCTCATTTATAAACTTTCTTATGTTCTCCTTATTTTCTTAAACCTTATCACTAAAACAAAAAAAATTGACATCATTGAAATAGTGAACATGTTAAAATGGCAATGGGCTGGATATGTTGCAAGAAGAACAGATCAAAGATGGACAAAGGAAGTTATCGAATCGATCCCAAGAGATGAAAAAGGATGGGAAGTTTAAATAATAATCTATGCAGGCGTGACATGGAAAAGAGAACCTGAACATCAAAGCAAGTGGAAACATCTCGGGGAGGCTTTCATCCAGCAGTATATAATATATCAACATATCTATATATTAAAATGAATTGAAATATGCAATTATTATTTAATATACATTTTACAGTAGTGAAGGTACAGACTTCCACTTGGTGGAACATTACCAGTGTTTGTAAGATTTAAGATCATATCAAAATAGAATTAAACCTTATTTACCTTTTAAAACCCAACTCCCAGAGGACTTATGGGTTTCTACATGTTAGTGTTATTTGTTTTTCAAATTTAGCATTTGTTGACTTTGTGAGAGTCATTTTAAGCGTGCAAAACCTAGAGTAGAAAACCACTGGATTTGTTCTAAATAGCTCAATACTAATGATAGCACTTTGTCACATCTGGTTTTAGCAGTTTCCCATCTGACCTTACTAATGCTCAACTTTCAGGGCAAATCTGAAACTGTCCATGAAATTATGATGGTACAGAACAAATCAACTCTCATAACATGCCTTTCAGAAGTCCGAATCGCCAGTAAAGCAATTTGATCTTGAGCTATACAGACTGTTAGTTACCTGCCAGAGCCTGGCAAATTTCAAAAGCTTTTCCTTAGTTCACAAGTGTGGTCTCCATATGTTTGTGGTTGGTTGGTATGAAGATAAGCAACAAAAAGAAATCCCCCGAAAAGTATCTTTTACACAATAAGGTAGCAGACCTTTATGTCTTTGAAAATCAATTACTTTTTCACTTTGCAATTGCGCCATGTTTGGAGTGAGAAGGTTTTTATTAAGTCTGAAAGGACTGGCGATAGCTTTCTTCTTGCATCTTGCAGGTCATGGATTACAGTCTCACTGGAAGCTGTTTTACTAGCCCTCTGGATTTCATATTTATCAGATCTGTCAGATTCCAGTTGCCACAACAAATTAGATCCCTCTTCATGTCATGTTGGAGGGAAAGTGGTTGAAATACTCCAATGAATGCATACAAAAGAATTACGCTAAAATTAAACACATCGGAAAATCACTTTTTATACCCCAGATGTCTTAGACTGACACATTGCAACTTTTCTAGAGCTGTTCAGATCTGGATGAATATACAGTTTATATGAATTGAAACATTTATAAACAGATAGATTTGGAAATATTGCACTGGAAATTATAGCTTGTAATTATGTTATTTATTTATGGGGTGATGGGCAGTTTTCAGCATTTTTCTTCAAAGTGTAGATGTGGTCTGATTTCAATAACGTGGGAGAATGAATCAAGCTGCAGCTCCATGAGACATCCTTTTATTTACACTTGAGAATGATCTTTGATTAGCAAGCATTGTATGGCTTGTTTATTTTCCCACAGTGAGTATAAGACAGTTTCAGATTTATTTTTCTTCTCTTATACAACACCCTTGGCATGTTTCAGAACTAGCACTTTTGTATTATGGGGAACTTTCTGCTGGCACCTACTGAATCCAATTTCTAGAGCTCTTGATACAGTGATATAGTAGCACACAAGTAATACAGCTGTTGGATCAAATTTTCAACTTACCAATTAAGGTGAAAATTGAATTTTAGGGTTTTTCAATGAAGCCATTTGATCTAAAGTAAGTTAGTTCCTTTAAGAAGCTGAGTGCAGCTAAGCCCACTGCCCATTGGGATCAGTTTCTACAGGGAGACATAGAAAAGCATAAATAAAAACAATTCACGTTTTTCAATTAATGTTAGGAATTAGATCATTTTCCTTATAGTGTAACATACAGTGTTTCAAATTCTAAAACATATGTTTATATTATTACATATGAAAAAGTTACCAGCCATGAATAAACTATATTTTGGCCAAAAAAAATTTGAATTGCTTCATACTTGTATTTTTTTATTTTTTTATTCAGTATTATTATTAAATGCAGCAACATGAACTTCCCTCACATTGAATAAATTATATGGTTTCATGGTGAACATCCATGACAAAAAGAAAAACAAAACAAAAACAAAATAACAATAACAAACAAACACAAATCATTACTGAAACATCAAAGCAAGATCATTCTGTTGAGATATACCTTAGTGGAACAAAATAATGATGTTAGGGCTTACAAGTGGTACTCATTAAAACGAAAGTATCTGGACATTTTTTGTATTTCTTGGTATCTATTCAATAGTTTTCTTTTGTCCACCTTTGATCTCTTCGTCCTGCAGTTTGTTGCCCATTTTAACATTTTCCCTCTTTCAAATATGTCACACATTTTTGTTTGTTTTCACATATATCTGTTGTTATTCCAAGAAGACATCTTTCCATGCTTCTTTGAGTTGTCCTCAGTTTATATCAATTTTGCATTGATCAAATACTTTTCTCTTCAGGTACATGGGTAGATTTCCTTTCAACAGTGCGCTGCTTCTTCCAAATGTACTTTTTGCCATTTTTCTTCTTCTTTTGATTTTTTCCATAATACCTCCATCAGATGTTTTGTCCAAGGTAGACATAAATTCCGACTTCTTCAAGTATCCGTTTTATTAGATTTATCAAAGCTGTTAAACATGACTTTGGTTTTATGCAGGTTTATTTAAAGTCCATTTTTGTTGCAGCTGAGAGTTCTTGAAATTGAAGCTGCTGGTCTTTAGGTGTTTTTGCAAATATGATGATATCATTGGCAAACTGTAAGTTGTTCAAATAAGTCTTGAACACTTATTTAAGAGTTGCCTTGAAGAGTTTTGTAGAGATGGTGTCTCCTTGATTTTCTTCTTTACAAATCTTGATCTTGTCAGCGTCTTGGTGGAGTCAGATAATTGATGTAGCAATATTGTAGATATATTTAATAAGAGTTATATAGATTACCTCAATGTTTTGATTTCTGAGGAAGCTCATATTCTCTGCATCTTTCCAATACTTCCCTTACAACATGTATATGATCCATCGTGTTATATCTATCTTAATCCTGCTTGTTCTCTTGGTTGGGCCAGTGTGTCGTGAAGGCAATGTGTTAATATCTTCTACTTTGTATTACATGGCATGTAGACTAATGGGCCTGAATAGTTTTTCAGACTATTTTGTCTCCTTTCTTGTGCAGGAGAATGACAGCTGCATTGTTCATTTATCTAGAATTTGTTTATTTCCGAGACACTTTGTGAAAAGTCTCAATCTTCACAATTGCTTCTCTAGCTTCTTTTAAGATCTCCTCTGTGATTCCATCATCTCCAGGTGCTTTTCCAATGTTCATCATCTTTATGGCATAGCCTACTTCTGGAATCACTTGTATTTCACTTGTGTTCATCAAGACCTCTTCTCCTTCTTTACTGCTTTCATCACTATTTTTGGATAATTATTCCACTCTTCTGCTAATCACATCTCTGTTATTCTTCAGGGCAATGATTTGATTCTTTCCTATTCTGAGTCATTGTTTGGCATTTTTCATGTTCCCATTGTTTGCAATGATTTCTTTATATAGGTTGTTGTTTTATTTCTTTTTATCTTCTCGTGATGTGCGAGTTCCTCCAAATTTGTAATTTCCATGGTGTCACTCACATAACTGTGATGCATCTAGGTCTTCTTGTTGGTAAATCATTTCTTCAATTCTAATTTGCACTCTGCTTGACAAATTCTGAGGTTCATGATGTCGATTGGTTTCTTCATTAGTTTTCTTCTTTCCACTTTGGCATTCAGATGAATTCTGCACTGAACCATTCTGTGGTCACTTCCAGTATTGAATCTGTTCAGGACCGTGCAATCTTCTATTATATGTTTACAGTTTGTTAAGATGTAATCTATTTCACTCTTCTCCAGTTCAATTTTCTTGTTGGCTTTTTCTTGAAGACAAAATTTGTGATTGCATTTCCTGCAAACTCCACTAATCTACCACCTATTTCATTCCTGTCTCCATATCCATATTTACCTACTGAGGACTTGTCCTGTTGTTTTCCAGTTCTTGCATTGAAGTCTTCCATTATGTCCTAATTCTTCATAGAAATCTTCTATTTCCTCATCAGATTGGCTTGACGTAGGTGCATAGGCTTGGTTAATTTGGAGTTGATATTTCTTTGTTAGCTGGATAATTATTCTTACTATTCTGTCAAATTTGATGTTATTCTTCAGTCTGCTGTGTATAATGAATCCAACGCCAATTGTGCGACCACTTTTTGTGTCATGATAAAATAAAATATGTCCACTCTTCAGTTCAATTACTTATTTTCTTCTGATTTCACTAAGTCCTGTAATGTTTCTTTCAATTTCTTGAGGTTTTGCTTCACTATATATGATTCACTATGACCTGTAGCATATTTGATAGGGAGTTAAAGGGTTTAATAGACACCTTTCCAAGATACTTGAAATATGATCACTGACAAATCAGTTCTTTACAAATTTCTGGTTTACCTTTACCTGCTTTACCAAGGAAGTTTGATGTGGACACTTTCATTTGCATACGTCATCCAAAATTGAGTTCAGAATATCCAAAATTACAGCAGATAGTCTAGGATATTTTAGGTATTAGTGAGAATATATAGGTTTCTTGCAAAATGTCTAAAACACATTCAAGGACTTTTACATAAACAAGGTCCTAACATGCATACAGTCCTTTTTATTTTATTTTTTAGGAGGCTGTAATGGCTGTATTCATTGCATTTATCTTCGTGTGAGACATAATGACTTCAATGTTCTCACCGGTTGTGAAAAAAAATGCAAATCATGATAGTATATCTTTTTGTGTCAGTGAAATAAAGGGCTATATTTCCTACACAAACAGCAATCTTATTAGAAAGTAAACACTTTATCTTCAGACTGATAAGGGCGCAACACCATTCAAATGTACTGATTTCTGTTGGTTGCATTATCAGCCACACTCCCTGCAGTGCACACAGAGGGACTGCGGTGTGCATCACCGCCCAAGTCAGTGTTGTTTGTGCCCTGGCACGGCCCATCTCCACAATCCTCCGCTCTGCTGGGACTGTTTCACACATCTGCTAACCAGACTACATCCAGGCACAATCCACTATCAGGCTGTTTAATAGGAAACAAGTGCGACAAACGGGAAGCTCGTGTCTTGTTTCTAGTCAGGTCTTCTAACGGAGGGAATGACGCTTGATACATCCACCCAGGTGTAGGTGAAATGGTAGAGCCTCAAGGGTAATAGATGCCTCTCTTGTATTAGGCAGCGGCAGTGTATATAAAGGGGGTTTAAATACTAGCAGCAACATGGGCTGCCTTAAGTAAGAAGTAGGAGTAGGAAGTAATTCTACCAGCTTGTTAAAACCCATCTTTTGTTTCATTATTGTTTTTATTCTCAATTCAATCAGAAGCAAAAACCACCTCGGACTGGATGAGAAAAGAAAATCCATGGAGACAAAGCCTTGGCAAGTGATCCATTCATAGTGTGAACATCATCTGAGATATTACAGCATTCAGTAAGTGCACAGATTTATGTTCTGTACTTTACTCATCAGCTCATTTACTTTTAGTGATTAGTACATAGATAATTCATGATTCTACATTAAGTAAGACAGAAAATGCATTTGGCTTTGTGTAGTAAGTTGCTTTTGTATTCTTGCATGTGTTTCTGTACACATTGTCCTTAAAGCTGCCTGTAAGTTATGTAATATGGATAAAACATCTGAACAGAAAAGTAATAGCAGCCTGCTCATTAAACTGCAAGTAATGCTAATAATGTTGGAAACATATCATGTACAAATATGGTGGACAGAAAATATAATTGATATGTAATTTATAACATTTCACATAAGGGTCTATCAGTCTTTAAAGATGATGTAAAGAGATTGAAAGTAGATTTTAGTACAACTGTAAGCAATTTAAACACTTCCTTCAATTTACCATGGCTTGAGTACTATTTTCCTAAGGTTGTTTTTACAATATAAAAACTTGTGTGATTTGTTAAAGTAACACCTGGAACTATTTAGTTAAACCTTTAGTATATATAATAGAGAATTGTGCTGCCAGGAAATAACCTTTTTTATATTATTATTTGGGAAAGAAATACTCCAATATAATTTAAAACAGTGTCAAACAGTACATGCGTAAGGGATAATATACTATTGGGATAACATTTTACCTGTATTTCCAAGATCCTTATTTGCTTGAGAAAATGACCGAACAGCGCAGGTAAATCCTTCATTTCGCTGGAGCATTTCTTAAGAGACAATTACTGTTAGAATAACGTGGGGCTGTTTTTCTTAAAGTGCAGAAATATATGAAACAGATGTACACTGTCTTACACGGGGCTGTTTGATCTTTGTTTAAGGGGGTTCAGAAAACTGTTGTAAGTTAAAATATATAAAGGGGCTTAAAATCCAGACAGTAGAAGAGTGAAAGAGAGAGAGAGATAGTTATATGATCTTAAAAAAATGTAAGACAGTTATTTAATCTGCAGATATCAATGTTCTTAAAAAAATAATTAAAAAATAAATAGTTATTTGTATAATCATATTTTGGGTTATGTCATATACACAAATACACTGGTCCTATGTGAATTTGATATAACCTTGTTGGTCAGTTGGGATATAATCCTTTTACTTTTGAGGAACTTACACAGAAATATGTGAAAGGGTGCACATGGTATTAATAAGATTTCTCTCAGATCTGCTTCGCGCTGCTCCACAAACACACTTTTACTGTTGTCAACAGTCTATAATGTGTGTATACGAAAACGTTTGCAAAGTCAAACTGTCCCTCTTGGTTTAGGATTGGCTGATATGAATTTGCTGTTTGAATTTAGCTCTGTGTTTCCATTATACCTGGAAATAATTGAACGGGGTTTCATATGCCAGTAAATTGCTACAGTACGTATTTTATTTTTTCATTTCTGAATGACTACATAATGCCAGGGATAATGTTCTTGTGACAAAAATATATACAATACATGCATACAGGCATGTCTACATCTATCAATTTACTGTTTGGATTTATTTTAAAAACCCATGCTCCTTAGGTTACTCAGATGTTAACCTTTCCTTTGCTGGATTTTTTTTTTTTTTTTTAAGAAGTAGGACGTCTCTGTAGGACACTGTGTTTCTGAACGTGGGTTTCTGGGCACCTGAGGGCACATGAAGAATGACTTGATATTTGTTCCAATCCATTTTATACAAATTAGTGTTCAAGAAGATACATGGTTGATCACAATCTGTCAATCTACTATACAATAGCAAAAGACATATATATATATATATATATATATATATATATATATATATGTTTTATGTATTTATTTCCCTTGCATTTATCATTTTAAAAAGGTGTTTTTTCTTTTTAGAGGGGTATATGAGAAAAATATTTCTGAACACTTCTCGGGTTGTATAGATATAAAAATCACATGAAGAAAACGTTTGATTAAGGGGACGCTCGAAACAAAAATGTTCAATCTGTGATTCGCATCTTTGGTGCACAACTATACCGTGGGAGGGGTCACATTCTAGTGGTATTCAATCAAGAAAATATGGAGAGGTCTGGGTGATATTTATGGGATTATGCCTTCTCATATTCATAGTAAACATGCGTCGCTTAATGTTTTTATTTACGCCTGTGTTCTCTTGCGGAGACCAGTTGCTCCTCCCACCCTCCATTTTATCTTGAATAACAACTGGTGTTATTGGCTCACAGTGGCTTTCTTGCTGCCGGCCCATTTCGGTAGCCACACCAGTAAAGTGTATCTCCTCCCTGTTCCCAGCTCCTGATATTTTAGAGTCAATACAGCTAGAAGCTGCGCTGCCATTTTCAGAGCTGTGACTCTTTCAAAACATTTCGCGTCAGCGGCATGCGAACATTTTTGTATTTAATCAAGCCCTGAATTTACAAGGTGGATATACATTTGTTTAAGAACTACACTAGAGTCTCCCAGATTTAATGGTTAATAGATCTAGACGGCCTTGGTATTAAATGCTACATTTGCTTGGTTAAACCAAATTACATGCAGATTCTTCTGGTTAAGCCACATTTGTGTAAAGCTTTGCAGACCAGCATGGTTATGGCTAAATGAAGTAGGTCAGAAAGTTTAACAATGCTGTGGTTTCTGCTTGAATTAGAAGTTAAAATGGCAGTGAAATACACTCTCTCCTTCAGTAAACAAAACACAGTAATTTAATTTTCGAAAGGATTATGAAGCTTGGAAGTGGTGATGAAAAATGTGGATATCTTCAACACTGTGAAACAGAAATCACTTCCAATTTCCAAACCTCTGGTATGGATCTAGTTACAGATGATGGGTTCCTTCTTTCTTATATTAACAAGACTGAAGTTAGCTGAGACTGAGGTCTTCATCTATAACTATACAAAGCATGAGGCATAATGGCGGATACATCCTGACATTTGTCAGCTACTGTACATATTCAATTATTCCTGTGCCGTAAATAACAATTTTGAGACTGTAACTTCTTGTGCTTGTGTTCCAACAAGGTCAGACTTGCAGTGTGGATTTCCAAGGCTTCCTGGCACTTGCCCCCCACATTAAAACAATCTATAAGACTGAAAGACAGGGCAACACAATTTATGATTTAGTCCCGAGAACCATTAAAGTGAAAAAAAATATAGCAATACTAACTGACTGAAGCCCTGCCCAATTCAAAACTTTGATCTATGCACAAATCAGTAACTTTTGATCACATTGTGACTTATTTTATAGACGGAGGACACAAGTTGTAACTGTATCGGAGTATTGAAGAATTCCCTCTCACATCCAGTTTGTGTGTCCTTGAATAATTTAATGAAATGGATGAGCCATGCTGTGGCAGCTTATCATCTCTGGAATCATACAGTTTGTGTAGTTTAGCAGTGACCATATTGTACTTGTTTAATACGTTTTACAAAGAGTTTACTTCAGTTTAATGACTAACAATGACTCACTGCAACATGACTTTTTGTATTCCCTGCAGTGAAATTGTTTCTTAAAATAAATCAATCAATCAACAACTCAAAGTAATTATATATAAAAATACAAAATAAATGACATCAAGGATAATACAATTGATATGAAATCACAGAGAGAAAAAAGCAATTCTGATGGTTGAAGATAAAAGCAGCACAAACGTCCTTTCACTAAACAAGTGCTTACAACCTACAGAAACAAACAAGACATTTGTATGCATTTCAAAACAACAAATACTACTACTACTACTACTTGTAATAATAATAATAATAATTATAACAGTCAAACAAAACCACATGAACCACAATGAAAGTTGTTTTGCGATTAAACCATAACAACTAGTCACGGAACATTTCCAAGATTAAATTACCAAGAATTGTCTTTTCCTGAGGAGAAAATAGAGTTATTGATTTTCTTCCAAGTTCTTTACAAAGCTTGTAAGTGATGCATTGAAATTTTACCAATTAATGGGGATGACGAGTTTTGGCCAGTTGCATTGTGTACCGTTCAGATTATTTAGCTAGTGTAATGATTACGTGAAGAAAACATTGCGTTGGGGAATCCTGAATAATTCATTTAAAGTGCTATCGATTAATTCATTAAACAAGTTGAGAAAGTAATAGCATAAGTGCTGACTTGTAAATACAGGCAAAGTACTGAATATACAATTGCCAACAGTTTAGATATGAATGGATGAAACACACAGCATGTTTTTAATTTGTATAATTATGCTTATTTATTTTATTTGATATGATTATTTGAACAATAATTAAACAGAAAAGCATCATAAGGGGAATGCCTCCACTATGTCATAATCTTTTGTTTATGATAATTATTCTCTTCATTATCTTTTTAACCTTATTTAAAGTGTTCACAGCGCTTCACTTTTTCCACATTTTGTTATGTTACAGCTTTATTCCAAAATGAATTAAATTCATTATTTTCCTCAAAATTCTACAAACAATACCCCAGAATGACAACATGAAAGACGTTTGTTTGAAATCTTTGCAAAACTGGATTAATAATAAAAAACAAAAAAAATGTACATAAGTATTCGCAGCCTTTGCTCAATACTTTGTTGAAGCACCTTTGGCACCAATTACAACCTCAAGTCTTTTTGAGTATGATGCTACAAGCTTGGCACACCTATTTTTGGGCAGTTTCTCCCATTCTTCTTTGCAGGACCTCTCAAGCTCCATCAGGTTGGATGGGGAGCGTCGGTGCACAGCCATTTTCAGATCTCTCCAGAGATGTTCAGTCAGGTTCAAGTCTGGGCTCTGGCTGGGCCACTCAAGCACATTCACAGAGTTGTCTTGTAGCCACTCCTTTGTGATCTTGGCTGTGTGCTTAGGGTCGTTGTCCTGTTGGAAGATGAACCTTCGCCCCAGTCTGAGGTCCAGAGCGCTCTGGAGCAGGTTTTCATCAAGGATGTCTCTGTACATTGCTGCATTCATCTTTCCATTGATCCTGACTAGTCTCCCAGTTCCTGCCACTGAAAAACATCCCCACAGCATGATGCTGCCGCCACCATGCTTCACTGTAGGGATGGTATTGGCCAGGTGATGAGCAGTGCCTGGTTTCCTCCAGACATGAGTTCAATCTTTGTTTCATCAGACCAGAGAATTTTGTTTCTCATGGTCTGAGAGTCCTTCAGGTGCCTTTTGACAAACTCCAGACGGGCTGTCATGTACCTTTTACTGAGGAGTGGCTTCCGTCTGGCCACTCTACCATACAGGCCTGATTGGTGGAGTGCTGCAGAGATGGTTGTTCTTCTGGAAGGTTCTCCTCTGTCCACAGAGACACGCTGGAGCTCTGTCAGAGTGACCATCGGGTTCTTGGTCACCTCCCTGACTAATGCCCTTCTCCCCCGATCGCTCAGTTTGGCCGGGCGGCCAGCTCTAGGAAGAGTCCTGGTGGTTCCAAACTTCTTCCATTTACGGATGATAGAGGCCATTGTGCTCATTGGGACCTTCAATGCTGCAGACATTTTTCTGTACCCTTCCCCAGACCTGTGCCTCGATGCAATCCTGTCTCGGAGGTCTACAGACAATGCCTTGGACTTCATGGCTTGGTTTGTGCTCTGACATGCACTGTTAACTGTGGGACCTTATATAGACAGGTGTGTGCCTTTCCATATCATGTCCAGTCAACTGAATTTACCACAGGTGGACTCCAATCAAGTTGTAGAAACATCTCAAGGATGATCAGTGGAAACAGGATGCACCTGAGCTCAATTTTGAGTGTCATGGCAAAGGCTGTGAATACTTATGTGCTTTTTTTGTTTTTGTTTTTTAATAAATTTGCAAAGATTTCAAACAAACTTCTTTCACGTTGTCATTATGGGGTATTGTTTGTAGAATTCTGAGGAAAATAATTAATTTAATCCATTTTGGAATAAGGCTATAACATAACAAAATGTGGAAAAAGTGAAGCGCTGTGAATACTTTCCGGATGCACTGTAAAAGTTTGAGAAGAGGACAAAAGACAGGAGGATTTTTACTCCATTTTGGATATAAAACCTAGAAAAATTTGTAAGACAAATAGTTTTCTTTCTTATTGCTTGATTTATTACATTAATTTATTTTTCAGTGCACCAGTGTCTTCTGATTCCTGGTTAATTAAATTCCTTGTCGTTAATGAGTTTATCCTGACCTTTAGCGTTTGCAGTGGTATTTTGTGTCAAGTATATTCCCTATACTGGCTGTTGCTGTTATCTTTGTCTTTGCAGTCATGTAAGTGAGAAAATGGGAAACAATTTTTTATTATAAGAAACAGCTTCTACCAAAGCCAGTTTGGAGAGTATTGAACTCTATTCCCAGATATGTAATTGTTTTTGAAGCCTTTCAAATAATGATAGAAACAGCTCTATCTGTTCTGTTTCTCAATCCACAGACTTAGGTGTGAGAGCATGTATATTAATGCTGTTCATGCCATTAATAGTTGTATCCCTGCCTCTTGCGGAAGCCTCGTTGTTCTCTTTTCCCCCTGCACTACATTTAGCACGTTCCACTGCATATTTGTTAAAAAATATCTTCAACCTGACTTCCTAAGTACCCCACTAATATAGTGGCTAGTGTGTCTGCGGGAGACATGACTTCTCACTTTGGACTAATGTTTCCTGCTCTCAGTGATTTTGCTTTGCACTGTACTGTGAGATTTAGTAATTTGTATTATGTTGCATTGTTGCCTGAGTTATAAAACCCTGGGGTTCCCCTTTTCTGAACTGTCAAGGGGAATGCAATCCTACACATAGGTTCCCAGCAGAAACTCATTGAAAAGGAATCCTCAAGTACTGGAAAATAACTTGTTTTCACTGTGTGGCTGAACACAACTTATTTTAAAGGTATATCAATAAAATTATATCAAGCCAATTACAATTGAAGTAACTCACTGAATCTTTCAGATGAAGGACCATGTGCATCCTGAGACATATTTAGTTCTCTACCCCTGGAGATCTCTTTTTTTTTTTCTTTTGTACCGTCATTGTTAGGATTTGGCTACTGTCAATCAATTCAGCTGACCGCTACATCTCTAGAACTAAGGCAAGAGACATGGATCCTTCCAAGCTATGCAAAGTGTGTGCTGAGTTAATTCATCATAATGTGTTCCTTTTGAAGGCTTATTGCCTTTAAATTGGCATATCCCGTTTTACAATTGCCCATGTTTTTTAATTAACTAGCTCAACAAAGTGATAATTGTGTAACGAGTGGTGATTCTGCTGAAAGACAACTGCTTTTATTTATATATATATTTGTGCGAGTCTAGAGAGACTTGTTAAAGGTGATGACAGTTAACCATGCAAACTCAGAGCAGCATTCAAGCTCAATAAAGTGTGTGTCATTAAGGAGAAATAGATCTCATGCAGCTGTTCGGTTTCATAATGAATGTACAGTATGTTTTCAATCTTCCTTCTAATATGGCTCCTTTGTGCATTGTTTTATAATTACTGTGTTAAGAGACTTGCAAAATATGTAGCAAGTTTGGCTGCGTTCGTTACTGTGCAAATGCTGATGAATTTACTCCCAGCGACAGTCATCGGATAATTTATATTCCACCATATGCTTGTGTTATGGTTTGGGATTTAATATCTTCACATTGCTGCAGACTTAATATGAACAGGAAGTGCTATTGTTATATCGCCATGCCAGGATCCAAACGTTTTGGAGGCACAGCCAAACTGCTTTGGAACTAAATAATTATTTGTGAAATGGCATTTTAATATGGAACAAAAATTTATCTTGAAGTATATTTTCTTCTAATTAATCCCTTCAACGGCCCAAATCTGTTATTGACTCTTCTGCCTCTTTCATTCATCCGTATCTTAAGACAAAACCGTAACATATGGAAACTCAGAAGGGGCCTATGAAGAAAGGGAAAAGACATTCATTTCTCTAGGTTTAATAGCTAGTATGATCATTTCAGAACATAAAGAGCAGATTTTATGTCTACTTTTATATTTAAATATGTTTTTAAAATAAGCTATGATAGCAGGAGCTGTCATTTCTGTAATCATCAATGATAGGAAACTCTAGATATTAAAAGACATCTTGAGTTAACGCCCGTTACATGTGGATAATTAAAACAATACTATCTTCTGTATAAGCTTTGTTACCAGGTGCGCCATTGGCTTAATTACACCACTGATAATATAAACAATGAAAGCATGCTTATATCCACGTCAAAGACATCCATATCAAATATAAACAGGCTCACTTTCTTCGTTAGAAGTTCTGTCCAAGAAACTAGTACATTATCTGTAGTGATTTCATGATTAAACAAATCAACGTAAATTATGAGTTGATGTACTGCCCCAAAGTAACCATATGTCTATCTAACAAAATTCCAGTTGTTTAACCCATTTCTTCTGTTTTAAATCATCCCTCTATATGAATGTATGTGTGTATTGTAACGACGCGTGGGTTGAATGTACAGTCTCCACTTGTTTCTCCACCTCGTGGCACTTTAATCAGCAACAGTCTGGGGGTGTTGCTCCTCAAGGGGCGCCAACTACTCCTACGCCAATATGCAAGGGGGACTAGTCCCCACTAGGGTTGCCACCTTTGAGATACAAAAATATCGGACGCCCTGGACATACCACACCAGCACAAAATACAAAAAAAAAAAAGTCTGTCAAACAGCAGTGCTCACACTCATACCAGAGAATACAGTGGTGAGCACACACGGAAACATAACTAAACAGCGTTTTGGTGGCTTACGTTGTTACCTCAGTTCTTTCTGGTGCACACTGCTTGTGTTATATTACATTTTTTATTGTAAGACATTTTAAAGAACATATCCAATAGATCAGAATGCTTAGAATTACGGAACACCTTTGAAAAAAAAACAATGGGTCAATGCACATAAAAATACTAGACAGTCCGGTAAAATGTTGGCTGGCTGGTAACCCTAGTCCCCAACAGGACTAGTCACGTATGATTTGACCTACAACACCACACAAAATACTAGCCAAAGGGCGTACCCCCATCGACATGCTAGAGTATCTTTGTTATGAAATTATTTGCTGCGCTCGGCACAATAACCCAAGGTCCTTGTATACCTGACCTATCATATGGTTAAATTTGTATTTAAATGTTACATTTTTTGTTCCTTTTTTGGCAAGAAGCTACCAGGTGGCACAGTTGATAGACTGGGACTCTATCTTCACCATTTAATTACTATACAATGTGTGTGTTAAAGAGTGTATCATTTTTTAATACTTACAATTAGCATTTTAATACTTACTGAAATTGTGGACTAATAAAACCAGGATTATCATGGATATTACAGAACACATGTTTCTAGTTGGCTGAATTCTCAGAATTTTATTTTTGTACTGCAATTGTTACGAACTCCCCCCTTGGTCTAGGATCTAGGGGTGGAAAGTGTCGGGGGGAACGCGCAACATAACACACCTGCACACATGACTGGGGAAAGTGTGGTGAGATGAGCAAACGGACGGGCGACAGAATGGGGCCATGGACAATGCGGTAAAATAATAAATATTTATTGTTGGGACAACAATAATTTAAGACCGGGACATAACAAATACCCCGGATGAAACACAATAAATAGCAGATACACAGGACTAAAAGGAGGATGAACAAACAAAACAACACCACACAGACTGCACAAGTGTGGGGTCGTAACAGCAATCAAAGTGAATTCAAATGTTCTTTTTATTTTATGAATGATATAAAAACTTTTTTTTAAGGCCAAATTGTCTCAGTCTAAAACATGTTACATTCTTTATAAGAAGCCAACATATTTTCTTGGGTTGTTGGTCTGTTACTGCACGTGTTTCTCTACATGTGCTCCTATTAGGCATTAGCAGGGTTTTGTGTAACATTTTAGACTTGAACCTTGGATTTGTTCCAATCCAATAACTACCCAAATTTGCCACTGTGCAATCTATACAGAGGCCATAGCAACACATTATATTCATTTTAACTATAGAATCCAGTGGAGCAGGTTTAAAGAACCCTCATTAAATCGGATAGTACTGGAGGAGTTCAATACGGTCACTAAGTTTGGATTTAAGGAGCTTATTTGAAACACATAATATGATACCAAAGTGAAATATGATACACACCTGTTTTTTGTTGTTGTTGTTTAAAAAAGAAAAAGTTTCACTAATGTATATAGTAGCACACACAGCATTTTCTTTTTTCCTCATCGTTTAATTTCCTCCAGTCTTTTCCATCTTCTAGTGTGGTTGTATTTTTGTAGCCTAGATTAATGTCCTGTCTTTGGACCTTGTTTTATGCCTATTCAGCTGTAGGCTTGGTCAAGGGGAGTCTTGTGACAGATGGGTTAGCGAGTGGTTTATGTATTCATCTCTGGGGAAATGGACTCACTATGCTGGCCAGGTGAGTTGTTGAGATACCCCATCCACTTGGGGATTATTTGCTCAGATCTTCACAAGATCAGGACAGGACACTTCGAATCCCTACAACCATTGTCAGGCTTTGTTTTCATCTGGTTAATATTACTGCAGCTGCTGGCTTTAAGTATCATTTTTATTGTGCATTTCTTTCTATTGCTGTAGTGAAAAAACACACGCACATACACTGACATTAAAATATATCACCTTCAAACACACATATGGTTCTCATCGTCATATCTTTGATCTTTTTTAAGGAGTGTGACTTTACTTCATGCAGGTGGAAGTTTTTAAAACCTTTATTTTTTTGTTAAGGGAGAATCCTTAACATGGGGGGTTCCTGAAATATGTTCTGACATGTAAAATTGTATAGTGCTTATCTGTGTCAGACACTAAGGATAATTTAGTAGTTAGTCTAAAATTTACACAAATTAATTTAAAAACTCAATTTGTTTTTTGTTCTATCTGTTTCTGTTACAATTAATGAGTTTATAACATATATACTCAAGACAAAAACAAGTAAAGTCCTTGAAATAGGAGTACCTTCAGTGCCATACAATATATTAATAAAAAATAGTTATGCTAATATTTTGATTGCCATGAGTTCATAATGTCTTTCACTCAGTCAGATGTGAACTATAACATCTAATTCTCCACATTTACTGAAGAAGGGTTAGCAGATATTCCAGTGTATAATTCTGTTCGATGATCATGTCAGGTCCTACTGTAATGATTCACTAATCAACAAAAAAAACTATTCTGTTTGAAATGTAAAACCCAGGAAATGGTTTCCTCCAGATAAGGGAAGACTTATCACAAGTTATATGTTCCCTGTGACACCCTGATGCCGGTTCTTTAATTAACAGTCCTTCACAAGGAACGTGTGGGAGTGTGATAAGTGGAGGCTGAATGTAAACTGGTGACCAAAACCCTCCCAATAAAAGATGATAGCAGTTGAGGTAAAGAGCCAAACACTTTTATAGGAGCAATCAGAACACCTCAATTGCCACATTATATCACCCAGAGGAGAAACCATGCATATCTGCAGCATTTTGCATGAAACAACTCTCCTCCATAGCACTTTTCATCAGTACTCTCTGTGGCTTCAGGGTGAAATTCAAGTAACTCCTTTTAAAAAAATAAGCCACACTTATATAGGGTCATACTGAAGTCTTGTTCTCTGCTGGTGAGAGTAATTCACATAATGGATCAATTATCTGTAATACAGATACTTCAAGTCATTTAATTCTCTGTACTCAGGGTGTATGACCAAGATGCAATGAATAACTTAATATCTGCTTCTTCTGTAGTTTGAGCTTATTTTGTATTTATTCATATACTTTTATATATATATTAGTGCATATATTGCTAGGTATGTAAAAAGCACAGCATTTTGAAAGCAATTCTGTAGCAGTTCATCTGAAAAGTCCTCAATGCTTGAACTGGTTGGAGTTTTGGCAAGTGGCCACAAGCAAACCAAATGTCCCACAGAATCAGTAATAATCACTGGATGGGCGGATTTAGGTCAAAACATTATGGGACTGTTTGGATGTGTGATTATTTGCTTTGATGATATAAATAGCTATACTTGTTTGTGATTGTCTGTATTGTGATTGCCTATGCACAGGATGTGTAATTGTTGTTTGTTTACATTGTTTGTGTGAATCATAGGCCTTTGTTTTCTTGTTTCTGTTGTGGTATGGCATCTTTAACCCAGAGCTCTAAATTCTATCCCTAGAGGTTCTTGTTCCCAGTCTAAGAATATACATAATACTTTAATAAGGAGCAAAGCTTGACTGAATCAATTTTCTCAGTGGTTCCAATGCAACGTGTTTCTAGAAAATCAATTTTTCTTTAATATACTATTTCTTCCTGTCAAAACAGCCAAAATATATTTAAAAAACATGAAGCATCGTGTCACTGTATGGATAATGTTAATTTTGCGTAGTGTATATACATCAGCACCATCATTTGTTGTCCGATACTGAAAATGTCTCCCACTTCCAACAATTATGGTGTAGAATTCCGTCTGCCATGATCACACCTATTAAAATCTTTATTGGATGATTTACCAGCTTCTTACTGCCATTTAATAATGTATAAATTGACCTCAAGTAGTGGTTTTAGTCTATTACTTTATTTATACAGATTTATTTTTTTATGGAACCAAAATATACATATACTTAAAACCACATAGTGTTGAAAATCACAACCCTAACACAGTGGGCCAAATATCTGTGTACCATGTGCTCACATCTGCTTTAAGTTTATTCCACGCATTCTACAATGGCATCATAAGCATTCCGATAAGTGTATTATTGATTTACCATTTCCCTAATTCATACTACAAGGACATATAGTTCATACTTCTTTATGTAGGCTGTACCACAGCATGATTCATAGCACTATACAATATAACATGGTGGATTATAGAATGTTATTCAATAAAATGTCATAAAAATTCATTCAAAATTACTAATTACAGATTTTCTATGTCCTTCTAAATTGTGCCTCGCCAGAAAGGGTTTTACATGGCAGCCTCGTGTTCATCTAAATGTAAACTGTTCTTTGCACCATTTTCATCCATGCACATCAGACCACAGCCTCGATCGGTGGCAAGTCTCCAGGCCTTAATGTAGTTTGTGTTTTCATCATCGGGAACAGGGGGATTCATGAGGAGTTTAAAGTAAATGGCATCTAGCTTGAAAAGGTCAACACTTATGTCTGCCGGTGTCAATTCATATTGTCAACCCATCACCATATGTCCAAAATAAACCAAAGGGCCAATTCGTTTGGAAGATAATGTATGATTCTGAAGGGAATACAGACTGCTTTGAAAGGAAATTCTTCAATCAGTGCTTGTTGTCTATGTGACAAGACCTGAGCCCTGAATGCCAGCAGACGAAAAAAAGCAACAAAGGAACAAAGGAGAGATGTATGTTTTGAATAATAATAATCAATGGGATGTGTACATAGCAAGAGTAAGCACAGGACCATAACAAGCTGACAAGCAGCAGGAGGCCCTTTCCACCCATGTGGCTTGTGGTTGCTAGTAGCTTAGTGATCCAAGAATCTAAGCAACCTTTTTTTAAGGATCCCAAACAATCACCTTCAACAACCTGGCTTGTTCCGGACCCAGACGACTCTCAATGTGAAGAAGTAAAAGTGAAGGAAATACTGGTCTGTTGTGCTGAGAGATGACACGATTAAACCAAGATGTTTGCCAGGGCAAGTTGGATGCAGAAAAGTTGAGAAAAGTGAGAATGAGGGAAGTCTTCTAGCATTGGATCAACAAACCCAAGATGATGATGATGATGATGATACATACCATCACCCAAATCCTTTGGACATGATCATTGGTATAGATGAGGAGAAGTGTTTTTGGAGAATACTACCAGCTATGGGCCAAATGTCACCACCCAATACAAGATATTAGGGATTCGCATCTTTGCCAGGATCTGCTCAGTTACAGGATGTTAACCCTTTTGAGCATAAAAGGCCTTATCTAGATTGATCCTTCCAAAAATCTTCCAAGGAAGTCTCACAATGTTGAAATGACTATGGCATTTAACTTATGATCTGTTGTGTCATGCAAAAAGCACGTACCACTACCTAAAAACAGGAAATACATTGTATGAATAATAACCCTTTAATCCTTTGCTGTGGAGTTTTTTTTCATTAATCTGAGACAGTCACAGGCTTTGAAATGAGCAAACACAAATTGTTTAGAAAGACTGACTGAACCAAAACAAATAAATCACTTTTAAAGCTTAGTTACTTAATCATTTTAAATATTGCTCTCTTATAAATACATAAAATATAATAGTTTCATTGGCTTGATTGATTTGATTGACGGTTTAACACTGATAGACAAGGGGTGAGGTGTAGTTCTGCAAAGCTGCTCGTAGTTTGCTTGCACAAGTACCTGTCAGTGTAATGAGTGAGCTGGCGATAGGAGCTGTAGTTCAGAACGGAAGTTGGAGTAAATGTTTGTTGACAGTTGAGATCCCCTTTATCAGAAAAGGACCTGTAAACAGTCTTAGGCCTTGCTAATTGCTTCTTCCAGACAAGTAAATCACATCTTTTTATTTTTTCTAAGAAAAGAAACAGCACAGTTGTTTTATTTATTGTTTTGTATATTTTAGTTCAGTTGATGTGATCTTAATCAACATTTATCTCATTTAAATGAGCTACAACTCATGCATTTAAATGTGGGGCCTTTTGCAAACAACACAGTGAAAACCATTCAGTTCAGTGTGCTGAGAGATGAGTCCTTTTGTCTCTATTATTAGTTAAGCAAAAACAACATACAAAATCTTAAAACCAAATATAAATGTAATGTTTATAGTACTGAGATGGAAACAGTTACTTGTTTTAAAGGTACATTATCTTCTTATGTTCTGATGTATACAAAATTATATGGATTATGAAAAATATAGTATTAATACTTATTAACCAAAATAGTTAATGAAGTCAGAAAATCAATAGCAGATTAAGTATTTGGGTGGGAGTGAAGGTTAAGCTGTAAGGTTAGCTTTGCTCTAGTTGACCTAGAGTTAAGTTGATCTGAATTATTGAAAGTATTTCTTCTGAAGGGGTTTTGAAAGACCTCCCATGCTAAACCTGATTAAGAAAGGCTCTGTTATTGCATGGGTATACTTCAACAATTGTCCAGAGTGCCTCTGTGGAGTGCAACTAATTCCTCTGATTATCTGTATAAAGTCTTGGCAATCACGAGATGAGGCTGAACTGGTATTATACTTCACCGCACACAGCCAGATGCTTCTCTCTTTTCTAATGGCAAATTATATCTTTTCACACATCTTCAAGCCTTAGATGGACTTGGGGCACTTAAAAGTAGCCTTTGTTTAAAGTTGCTGAGTGGTTTTGACACATAGTTAACCACTGCTAGAGGGTTCATAGTGGGATTAGCCATTGTCCATACAGGACCAGCTTGCATTTGAAGCCTTGGGCCTTTCTTCATAGATAAGATATATACTCTTCAATCTCTGTTATACAGTTTAGATTCTACATGTTCTTTCTTTTTCTTTCTTGCTCTGAACCACTGCACACAAATAGGATGACAACAACAGGAACAACAAATTTACTTTTGTATGTGGCTGATGTTCTTCATTTTCAATTAACAAGATCCAGCTTCCTGAATGGCATGCGCTTATGCCTGCTTAAATAACCTTTAAATTTAGCAAATTATTTGGTCCTGTCTTTTAAAAATTAGATTTTTACACGATATATACACAAAAGATTATTCTTGAAACTATGAGATAATCAAATAATTAAGAAACAAACTAACAAAAATAGGAAATAAGGCTGCAAAAATAATGGATAAAGAAAATACAAGTTTTCAATGATTGATGTATATATGTTGATATGTCTCACTATGCATATGCAAACAGACAAGCCCTGATATCTATGAAGCCCAGTTCAGGCACACAAGGTGAACAGGAGTGCCTGCTAAAAAAGCAGGTAGTGGCGGGAGGAAGAGGCAGGCCGCTGACAGCCACACTGTGAAGCCCCGTCTCCATCCTCCACCCCCGCTCTCTCCTCAGACACCTAACAATGGATTCTGCAGCCTATAAATCATCCGTCAGTTCAAACTCTTTGACCCTTCAGGTAGTTGAGCTACATTGTTTGCAAACTGTGACAAAGTATCAGATTCTTGCCTTTTTCTCCGTGCAGTCACCGTGGCACGGTAATGTTACGGGTGCAGTCGTCTATGGCCTGGAATCAGGAATCCGGCTAGGGTTGAATGACTTAAAATGGCCTGTGTGGTGGGCTGAGACACACATCTTCCTGAAGGATGCTTCGGCTTCTCGATGGCCTTTTCCATGATCCATGAATGTAGCTGGTGGATATTTACTTTTACCTCCCTTTCATCACCATTTTAAAATACTTATTTTACTTTGCATACATGAAAGGGTGCTGCTTTCAATTTCTTTCTGTCAATGTGAGACATTTCTGTCAACTTTTGGTGGCAAAGGCGGCGAGTGTTACTATTCACAGTAATTGACAAGTTCTATAAAGCAAAAGAGATTTCTGATGTCACATTTCCATCTTGAGGATAAATGGCATGATGGATATTGTATTATGAGACCTAATTAGTGAAATTAATGCATAAGTACTTTCACAAATGAATAATAGTGATACTATTTTAAAGTATTGAAGTCACGGTTAGTGTTACTATCACTGTAGGTTATTTTGTATGTGTTTGCCAAGGGAAGTGGCTTCTGTTTTTTGCTGTTTGTGGCCTAAATAAATTACCACCAAGATGAACATCATAAAATGAAGTTATATATGAGGAAAAAACATAAAATCCATATCACTTGGAAACACCAGTGTGTGCAATATATCAAGCTAGTTGTGTTTGTAACGGCACAATCAAGTTGAAATGGAACAGATCAGTTAAGGTACCAAGATGTGTTTCCAAACTGCTATGGAACTGAGAATTGAATCGGACGGATATATTGCTATAGGAGGTTCAGAGGCATGACAGCCAATCCAGAAAACAACAAAGGCAGACCACATGATGAAAGCACTCTCTTCCACTGAGTCTAAGCAGTTTGTTTGTGACCATATTCACTCTGACCCCTGTGCAAGAAGAGGAAGTGAGTTGGCTTCTGGGTGTTTATAACACAGGTCAGAGTTCACCTGTGCTGTTTAAAATAAGGTGATGGAGATCAAAAACCTTTAGAGGATGCCAAACAATATTAGCAAAGCTCTCAACATGAGAAAATGAAACATGTGGAATCATTAAAGAGAAACATTACATGTTTTTTAAGTAATTGAAAAGCAAGAAATGTTTTCCCAGAACAAAATGTAAAAACACCACCTGTTTTCAGGCTTTGTGCTATCCTGTTTTGTAAGACTTGGCTTCATGCTATGAGTTATTATTTTGTTTGTTTCCTTGTTTAGTTGTTGGGTTGAGGTTGTCGACACTCAGACCAGCAGTTTTGAAAGTGCATTACTCATGCCGTGAGAGAGAGAGAGAGAGAGAGAGAGTGTGCAGGAAATTAACATTTTACACCCACTTTTAATATTTGTAAAGTATTTATTATGAGGAGATGAGATGAGGTATATTTCTCTTTCACACTGAATATACTTAACACTGTTGAGCTTTCCAGGTTTTTGTATGTCACAGTGTATTTAAAGAATTAATCTCAATAATGTATTTTGCAATGGTGTGTTTTCTATTGTACATTAATAAAAGTGCATACAGTTGCTTTCCATACCCTAACAAAAACTAGTTAATTATATTATTATTATATTATTTTTGCATCAAGCGCAGACAGTCTTTTGTATATAACGAAAAACATTTGGAACTTTTACATTACATTTTAAATATACTGATCTTCGTGGGGGCAATGTATTTTAAAGGTGTGAAAGGTTTTTACTATCAAAAAGCAATTTCTCTCAATTCATGCATACAGTTTGCATTACAATTAGGTATTCCATTGCAGGAGTGTTTGTCAAAATGTGATACTTAGTGGCAGTCGAACACGATTCATAATATTCCTTCATATATGAATATATTGCATTTGCTATTTAAATGACCAGAGGGTAGCGGTCTGAAACATAGCATTATCCGTAGTTTGTTGTATTCATCTGATTAAGTGAATGTGTGTGTAAACTTGTGTTATTCTCATCCTGCACAGTTTTCAAACATGTACATAAGTCTGCTGCTATAGCAAGGATATGTCCGTGAAGCTGCTTTCTGTTTAAAATCACTACTGCTACAGAGATATATTTTCCCAAACCTTGATGTGAGAGAAACACTTGTAGTGGCTCATTCTTCAGTTACTGCATTTTTTCCTGGACACAGATCTACTGTAGGATTGGAGGCTGACATATGAAATGGCAAATCAGAGGACTTGTATATCTTTCAGCAACTCAGGGTGATGAAAGACAACATATTTGTAAAAAAGCTCAAATTTGCTAAGTTACTGTATTTTTTGTTTGTTTTATGGGTGGTCTCCAAGAAAGTGTTTCAAGAAATCATATTTTCTCTGCACTAAGCATATGTTATGTACACAGCAAAATTAACTAGAAGTTTTAAATGTTTCTGTGATGCAGGCAAAATAGCTGTAACGGTATAAATAAGTCAAATAAACAAATGACAACTAAAGGAGTCTTTATGCAATTTCATCATCTCAGCAGGCATTGTGAGTTCTGTGTCACACTTCAATGCTGAACTCTACTCTTTTCACTTAATCTGTATAATTCCATAAGCAAGTGATACATGAAACATTGACTTATGTTTATAAACTGAAACTTGCATAGTATTCAGTATTGTATCTGCAAATTGGAATCAAGAAGTTAAAAAAAGGCCTTTAAAATGTAAATAATTTAAATTGCAACAGTACAGCTTTCAGATAAGGCTCAGTGCCTGTCCTATACTGAGATCACACATGAGCTGCAAAGTTTCTAAGTGTGCTTATCTGCTAAATGTAATGTATAATTACAGCAGAAAAGAATAAAAGACCTGCCAGAGAAACAGACATACATGCACTATGTACACTCACCTAAAGGATTATTAGGAACACCATACTAATACTGTGTTTGACCCCCTTTCGCCTTCAGAACTGCCTTAATTCTACGTGGTATTGATTCAACAAGGTGCTGAAAGCATTCTTTAGAAATGTTGGCCCATATTGATAGGATAGCATCTTGCAGTTGATGGAGATTTGTGGGATGCACATCCAGGGCACAAAGCTCCCGTTCCACCACATCCCAAAGATGCTCTATTGGGTTGAGATCTGGTGACTGTGGGGGCCAGTTTAGTACAGTGAACTCATTGTCATGTTCAAGAAACCAATTTGAAATGATTCGACCTTTGTGACATGGTGCATTATCCTGCTGGAAGTAGCCATCAGGGGATGGGTACATGGTGGTCATAAAGGGATGGACATGGTCAGAAACAATGCTCAGGGATACCGTGGCATTTAAACAATGCCCAATTGGCACTAAGGGGCCTAAAGTGTGCCAAGAAAACATCCCCCACACCATTACACCACCACCACCAGCCTGCACAGTGGTAACAAGGCATGATGGATCCATGTTCTCATTCTGTTTACGCCAAATTCTGACTCTACCATCTGAATGTCTCAACAGAAATCGAGACTCATCAGACCAGGCAACATTTTTCCAGTCTTCAACTGTCCAATTTTGGTGAGCTTGTGCAAATTGTAGCCTCTTTTTCCTATTTGTAGTGGAGATGAGTGGTACCCGGTGGGGTCTTCTGCTGTTGTAGCCCATCCGCCTCAAGGTTGTACGTGTTGTGGCTTCACAAATGCTTTGCTGCATACCTCGGTTGTAATGAGTGGTTATTTCAGTCAAAGTTGCTCTTCTATGAGCTTGAATCAGTCGGCCAATTCTTCTCTGACCTCTAGCATCAACAAGGCATTTTCGCCCACAGGACTGCCGCATACTGGATGTTTTTCCCTTTTCACACCATTCTTTGTAAACCCTAGAAATGGTTGTGCGTGAAAATCCCAGTAACTGAGCAGATTGTGAAATACTCAGACCGGCCCGTCTGGCACCAACAACCATGCCACGCTCAAAATTGCTTAAATCACCTTTCTTTACCATTCAGACATTCAGTTTGGAGTTCAGGAGATTGTCTTGACCAGGACCACACCCCTAAACACATTGAAGCAACTGCCATGTGATTGGTTGATTAGATAATTGCATTAATGAGAAATTGAACAGGTGTTCCTAATAATCCTTTAGGTGAGTGTATAACTGCAGTTCACACATTTATTACAAAGCCAAAATGATTTACCCCCACTGAAATAAATATCTTCATGTGATGACTTAAAAGCTTTTCAAAAGTGAAACTTATATTGATACTTATAGTGATATAACCTTCTATTGGTGTCTGAAAGGGTGTAGGTATTCATACTTATGTTTGTTTCCAAGTACTTGAGTTAATGTGGAGTTTAATTATAATAAGCAATTAAATATAAGCATGAAGAATATCAAAAATAAAATGACACCAGTAACACAAAGACCCAGGAAGAGTTATTTATTAAACTCCTACATGCTGAAGTAGTCTTATATGCCTATAGTTGTTGCCATCAATGTTATAATGGATTTGCATGAAGACCAAAGGTATAAAAATGCCTCTGACAATGTCTTTAACTATTTTTGTTTATTTATTTATATGTATTACTAATTATTATGATTTATCCTACAATACATGATTATCCACATATAACACTATATTACAGTTTGTCAACTATACTACATTTAAGAACAATACTCATCATTTCCTTATGTTAATGATATTATATCAATAAAACTGTAAATTACTGAGACATACCCATAGCCATTTGATGTGTTCTTGCAGTGATGCACAGCGCCTAAACTTTCTGTTCTCCGATTATATCTAATTTAGCAGACTATCCACGAATCCTTAAAGTCATATTTCATTGTATGGCTTTAATGGGTGATCATTATGATGATTAAAAGGCAGATTTGCTTTGTATCTGAACATTATGCCTTTTCTCTATATAGATTATGCAGTAATTGGCTGCACAAATGCAGTTGTTACTTATTATATATACTTTTTCCTGTTTTGTAGATATTGTGTATGCCTTTCCAAATATAACAAGGAGGTAGAGCATCTAGGTACTACCACATACTCAAACATAGACAATCTTTGTTTCAAGGGAGCATGTACAAACATGTTTTGAGATTTAATTAGAATTATACGAAGAATGATTGGGGCAGGCTCAGGTCAAGCTTTGAAGCTCTCTTGGAAATTTACACAGAGACTGTCACCACAATATGGCATTTGAATTTGTAAAATGTGTTCTGGAAATGTGATCAAGGTTTCTGTCGACAAAAATACCAGTATGGTCTGCCTTAACAGACACTTAATTTGTCACTCAAGGCGCACAAAAGAGCAAGTGTTTTCCCAGGAAAGCTACTACTCAAAGGGAACTCAAATGAATTTATGGTCCAGTAAAAAGGTTTATGCATATTGTGTTATTGTCTTGAGCTTCAGAAGTACCTTGATCAATGTGATTTCATTTTGACACACAACACCTTCGTGAGACAGAAAACAAAAAAAAAGGTGTTAAAGTTTGGGGAGAGTTTATAGAAGGAAAAAAAGTCTCATTGATTGACAGATGTGGATGAACCTGTGCTATGGGTCAGCGCTCTGTAGGGCCCCATGTGCTACACACACGAACCCAGCATCCCTTTGGGTTATTGCAGTCTGCGTGCATGATGTTTGAGCAGCAGCACATTTCTACCGAATACCCTGACAGTCAGAAGAGGTAAGATTGAGATTGTTTTAATACATAAATACAATTGAATATTGAAAACCTATAGTTATTATTCTTGCTGAAGGAGATTTTGATCTAAATGAGTTCATAGTTTCCTTTTCATCATCTTTATTCGTATCATAGAAACAATAGCAGCAACAATATAACAAAAATAAAATGGTTATTACACATTAACAAGTTGTAACAGTTAAGAGAAGATAGGTTAAGGCATCTGAAAATATAGAAGTATAACACCATTGATTGTTGTATAAAGTTATTGAAGGCTGTGCTACTGGAAGGAAGTCTTCTATTGCCAAAATATGTTTATGTGTCCAATAAATAATGTCCACATAGAAATCAGTATCTAACATAATGTGTATGATGAAATTATATTTGGGTGTCACATTACACTTCATCAATAAGACGTACAATGTGTACCACAAGTATTTGGTGAACAGACAAACAAGACAGCTGTCCACAGATGTTCAATAGTTTGTAGTCCCACCGCTGGCCTTCTGATTTTCACTGGTCTTTGTGGTCTCCTGATTTGTCATGCCACTTCATTCACATATGGCATTGGATTGAGGTTTGGATGTTGTGTTCAGTATTGTTTCCAGTTTTATCTTCTGTTAGGCACTGTGTTACACTCTTTTGGGACCTGGTCAATTATTGCATTGTATTGTGATATTAAAGTCATCAGCATGGACTACCAATAATGTTGGTTGTGTCACAATAATAAAGTATTGGTGGTCGTGGTGGCTTTCAGTGTTGAAGAAGTCTCTCTGACCACAGACAGGACAACAGCCTATTAAATATATTAGTAATAGCTGTATTTTGTGTTAATTCAATGCTTTGGATAATATATATGTATCTGTTTTATAAGGGATTGAACAATGAAAAGACACAAATAATGTATTGTGATTATTTCAGGTGGTTCATATGTCGTGTCATTTTGGTGTTGATAAAAATTGTATAATTATACATTAAAGAGGTAATATTGGCAAAATATTTGATGCACTTTTCCCAAAGTTGAATGGGATAATTGAATGCTGTTATGTAACTAACATCAGTTCCTTGACCCATAATTAACATGTTGGGACCCAGCTTTTCAAGTCTTCAGTGTCAAACTGTTTTGTGTGGTAATCCCCTCTCCGCCAATCTATCTTGGTAAATAAAGACAACAGTACATATTATGTATCTGGCTCTTGGCCAGGGTAGCTACATTTGGGGAGAAAAGAATGCTGAAATATGGTATATTCATATTTTTTTGATTGGAGTTGAAACCACAAAATCTGTATACAATCACATTTGTGAGTAGATTAAGCCACATAGTGGTTGAAGTATAGCCATTATCTTGCATTAAAACAGGAAAAAAAGTAATTTTACATTTTGGAACTAGATCGTATGCAATTTCAGGATAAGAGTTATAAAGCAGAACTGTATTATTTATTTATCTATGCATTAATTTATTAAGAAGAATGTATGCATCTTTGTAGTTATAGGACTGTTCACCCTTTCTATGCAAATCATATACTTGGTGGAAATGCTTAATAATAATATTTTTATTAGAATATATCTTGTGTACATCTCATTGTAGTCAGATGTGTTTCAATTTGACGGCAGAAAAAATATTATTCCATATGCAGACAAGAAAGAATATCAAAATCCTCATTTGAGAATTAGATGGTTAAAGAGTATAAACAACTGTGGGCACACTGGATGTTGGAGAATAAACTGAAATGTATTGATTAGTATCATGGCATCTAGACCTCTGAAAGGCTAAACTATATGATGAGCTCTAATTCTGGAAACAGACTGGAATCTAGCCTCTGAGGTATTCTCAAGTGCAGTTCTTAGACACAGTGGTTAATACCCTGTAATGTGGATGCTAGCTGTAGCACTTTTAAGCTTTAATGTAACCATTGTAATGAATAGTGTGAACATGCATGTGGATATCTACAAAATATTACACATATTATATAATATTACAAAATTATTAAATACATACAGAATACAAATTGATATCTATGTGGTTCGAAACATGACGTACTCTGCTTGTTTCCCACTTCAAACTCATTTTAATCTGCCTTGTAATCAGTTTGAATACTTCAGTTTTAAGCTGGTTCACGGTAAAGCTCACAGGCACTATTGTAAGGATATGGCATTTTGTCAGTTGAAATGAAGAGGGGAGCTTAACACTGTCACCATGAAATAACAACCTCTGGGTCCAGAACTCAACATTTCTGAAATAGTTTGGGATTGTATTGACAGTCAAAAGCAGAATTGCCACTCAAACAACACACATGAACTCTGGCATGTATTTGAAGAACATGCTGCAAGCATATTTGATCATGAATAAATAAAAGCAGTCAGTGGAAAGTGGAGTATGTGTGTATGAACCTATGTACTACCCTCTCAATATATGTTTGTAGTTTCACTCATAACCTGGATGACTTTCAAGACGAAATTAACAATGGTGGAAATTCCTTTGGTGGATTCAATGTGCGACCCTACTTTCACAGTAGTACCACTTTATCTTGGAAGATTAATTTTGTTTCCTAACATACAGATTCATACCAACAGCAATATATACATATGCTTAAAAATATCTTGAATCAAAATTTGTTAATCATTGTTAGGTTAAGATTTTTCCTCATCTATATAATGCATAACGTCACAGACACATAGGTTCTCTCAGCGATATATCTAGGATGTGTCCCTGTGGGAATGCCCAGTGATTTTAATACTGGCAAACTGAAAATTATGTGTTTGTGTTTAAGGGTGCACAAAAAAGTTGGTAACAATGCGACATTCATATACTCCTCATTTCTTTCAATACATGCTTTGCTGTGTCATTGGCACTCGACAGCAGTGTGAAGTTAATATCTAGTGCCCGATGCATGAGCTGTTTGGTGATTGGTTGGAACACCAGACATGACAATGCCATCAGTAACTAGTGGTGAAGTGTACCACTCCACTCTCTAGTCCTCCTACCAGCACCAACAAAGCTACAGTTGTTCTTTGAGCGAGTTGGGAAAAAACTATCTGTTGCTCTTGAAAATGAAGCTTGATGAATCAGACAGTGACGGTGACGATGCATGCTTGGCTCCAAAGAAAGCCAAATCAAAATGCGTCCAGCAGTCTGGGCTGCATCTGTGTTACTGGCTACGCTATGAAAATGGGAAAATGTACTGTCAGGTTTGCCAAGAAAACAGTGGTCAAAATGCTTTCATACAGGGTACAGTACAGTGTAATCTATATTTTGGGGATTATTTACCATTTGAATGTGGAGTTTATATAAATATTTAAAATAATGTGCATTTGTTATATTTTACACATTAATGCATATAACTGAGGATACCTTAAATCAGGGATTCCCAGACCAGTCCTGCCCTGCTGTTTTTTGTTCCAACTGAGATGTGCTTATTTGCTTATTGAATCCTTAACTGAACAAACAATGAAACATACGGTTCAATTAAGTAATTAAGAGCTTGGTTAGAAAAAAAACAGCAGGACAGGGGAATCCCTACCTTAAATAATAATATAAACACCATAGTGTTCAGTACATGACACCAAACATATCTGTAATATATATTTGCCCCACATTTTGTATGGAATAGCCCACAATTCCCATCACCCATGGGCCCCTGGTCCCAACTTTTCAAATGTTCTAAAACTGGGGAACAAAAAACAAAGCATCTGTTGATTTTTTCTCACAGCACTTTGCAAATATCCCTGCAGTTTGACTAGAACAAATGCACTGAAAAGACTAATTTACTTTTCAGCTTAAGATGCAGAGCTTTTTCAATTAAAATGTTGGGTCTTGAGAAAAGTGGCACACCAGATGGTCTACATGTATAGTGTACATAAAGGAAATTAATTCACAGAGAACACACCAAGATGCATTAATAATGTTACAAAATACAGTTATATTTTTCAAATATGGAATAATTAAATCTCTTAAGTTGTCAATGAAGTTTAAAGATATATATACACAAATGTGGGTGTCTATATCATAGTTAAAATGCTCATCAATATCCAAAGATAGCTAAGTAATCAGTTTAAGACCTTAGATTTGAACTTGTTTTTATGTACCACACAAATTATTCCACGATGATCTTTGAACCTTAAGTCAAATACTAGGCCCCCGGACATGTGGAAAACTGCACACATCTTTACAAACACACCCTTTTCACGTGTAAAAACAAGCTTTATACATTTTGACATTTTTAGATTTTGCATGTACAAAATATGAAACATGAAATATGATGTCTATCACTAATACATAATCACATGTGCATGCGTGTAATGAGCTATTTTTTAGGCTCAAACATAAAGGAGAACTATTATTTTATACTAATACAATTGCTAAGAGAAAATGTTATAAAAAGTAATAATGTATTTTCTCAAAAAGATAAGTGTCAAAATGATTGGCACCCCTGAAGATTCTTATAAATAAAATCAAACTAAATTTAATCTGCACTAACATTCAACTTTTTCTTTTTTAAGTACATCTCAGTCTTAAAGCCTTCCATGGCTTTCTGTTTCACTGGGGTATAAAAATGAAGAAACACACATGTACAATCCAGTCGTCATCCATCACCAGTGGAGAAAGACCAAGAACTCACAAATTTAAAGAGACACATGGTTGTTCATTTTAATAAAACTGGGTGCTATGGCTACATGAGACGAAATTAGGGCTCCTTGGCCGTGCACAACAGCAGTCAGCTTGGCGTAGAAGGATGCTTATGCAGATAAGAACCTCATACCTCCTTTAGAATATGGTGGTGAATCTTTGTTGTTATGGGGCTGTTTTGCTTCCTCTAGTATAGTGCCCTTGTTATTCCTTGTTAGGACACTTTAGCCAAAAACCTGGTTGCCTCTGCTAGAAGACTGAAACATGGCCGCAAGTGGATCTTCCAGCAAGACAGTTTCCCCAAAAACACATCAAAATCCACAAAGAAATGGTTAATTGACCACAAAATTTGCATTTTGCAATGGCCATCTCAGTCTCTGGACTTGAATGCCATTGAAAACCTGTGGTTGGAAGTGAAGAAGGTCATCCACAATCACAGAGCAAAGGATCTGGAATGATTCTGTATAGAGGAATGGTCTATGAGCCCTTCCAATGTGTTTTCCATTCCTATAAAAAAAATAGAAAAGGCTTGGTGCTGTTATCCTTGCAAGGGGAGGGGGACCAAAGAACTGAAAACGAGGGTGCCAATAATTATGACCAAGTTTTTGACAATTTTGGTTGATTCTGTTGAATGATTATTTCAGTACATTGTATTCCACCTGTAGGAAAATGACATTAAAGCTCATAACCTGTGTTGCCTTTTTTGCTCATCTTTATCAAGGAAACCAATTATTTTGGAGGTGACTATATACACACATAAATACCCAGAGAGTCACCCATAAGTCACCCAGAGAGAGGTTTCTAACATGTATCGTAAAACTGGTCTTCAAATAAATATGTATTGTTTTCTTTCACGAGGCAGCCTAGAAATCTTTAGTACCAGTTTGCTTAGTTCCACACTTAACAGTAACTGCCTTCAAGATTAATTGATCCATTGTACTGAAGCAACAATGACAGCAATTCTTGCTTGCTCCTCCTATAGAGATAATCTGCCAAGGTTAAAAAGGACAGCAGGAAGGAACAAATATAGCAAAGAAAAAAATGGTAAGAAAAAGATTGATGTCACCCCTCTGATTGAGTGTGGCATTAGATAAGCTGATTTGTTTTAAAGCTATCAGTCTCAATTTGAAGGTAATTTAGAATTGGGTCTGTAAGGAGTTCACGGTTTCTGCATCATAGATTTCCTATATTGAGAACGGCTCAATTTTGCAACAGATTGAGCTCTGCTGGCAGAGTGATGCCTACCTAATGCGGCATGATGCATTTGGTAGGCTTCAAAAGCACAGCTGGGGTTTACTCCCCCATAGTTGCATCAAAGTGCGTTCTGTCAGATAAAGATTTGTTTTCCAAATGAATACATTCTTCAGTATAACAACTGGTGGAATTGTTTCCACTTATCTCACAAGTAATCAGATATCCAAAAATTGTTGTGTTTACCTTAACTTTGGCCCCTGCAGCAAAAAAAAAAAGAAAAAAAGCTGTGAGCAAAACAAAGGCAGACGACAGGAGAATGATTGCTCTTTCTTAGTCTTCTGTAATTTACATGAATATATATTTATACTATTCAGATGCCATTCAGATGCTTTCAGATGCCAAGAGTTCATTGGATGGTACCTGAGGGGAAGTGCAGGATGGTGAAGGAGTGCTTCAGAGTTAGAGAGAGAGAGACAGAAAGAGAGAGAGAGAAAAGAAAATCAGAATCACGACCCCTTCTTGTTTGAACAGTTATTGACCTCAGACTGGAAAACAACTACCCCACAGAAAAAATACCCATTTTTGAACTATGACGCTGCTCTTGCCCCACGCCTAGAACTGTTTGCCCTGGTTTATATCGGGAATAGTTGCCCGATCACAGTTAGGAAGCCAAAAGACCAGTATAGTAAGTGCACTAACTTGGACTAGGTGTTTTCTTAAGAGTCTTTGTAAAGGCTATGCGTATTCACTACACTCACCCCTCTATCCTGGATAGGCAAATCCCACACCCGCACCGCGTCACTATATATATATATATATATATATATATATATATATAATGTGACAGGGCTAACTCATGACCTCATTACTGTGATGTAACCCCGCTGTAAAATTAGTAGAGACTGGTCCTTTGGTGTATATATTGTGACACCGTGTGGGATTGGACTAGGCATCTGGGTGCTAAAGACACTGATCAGGAAACAATAGGCAGAGGTATGGTGCAAAATACATGCTTTTATTTATTTATACAGTGTGCGGGTGCTCAAATAAACAGACATGAAACTCTAGCTCTTCTTGAGGCTAAACTACACATATAACCAGTGCTGATTTTGTTGACGAAATTACAAAAATGTGCGTCCACAAACTGTTTTTCGTTTTAGTTAATGACGATGAAAAGCTGACACAGTCATACGAGATGAAGATGACATTGACTACATGTTTTAGCATTTTCAGTTTTGCAAATCAGTAGTTTGGTTAAAACTCAGAACTTACTGTTTGCGATTTTACCGCCTGACAATCTGTCAAATAGCTGCAATTCACTGTAACTGCACAGGTTGCCTTGCAGGGTAGCTTTTAATTGGCTGAACACAACTGGAAACTACAGGCTTGTGAAGGAGGAGTGTGAAAAGTTAAGGTGAATCAAGTTTTGATTATTTCCTCCAAAATAAATACAAATATTTGATAAATAAGATAGTGTTCGATAAAAGCTAGTTACGTTCATAATGTTACTGTTATTATCATCATCATTAGCTATTATACGCAAACTATATCTTGTTTTGGTTTGAGTGCAGTCAACACAGCTGGGCTACTGAACACGGTCGATCAAACTGTTTAGTTCCTAAATTGCGAGTAACCATTCATTTAGTACTTGGAAGAAAGAAATGTGCAGTCTGGCAGCAAGAAAACTTCTTGCAAGATATTAACTGCAGAAAATGAAATTGTGGCTACAATATGACGAACTTGAAGCAACATCTGAAGAGTGAAATAAATCAAAGTCCATTTGTCAGATTTTTGTGTTTATTTAATAGACAAACCTGTGAAGGCTTTGGAGGTCAAATAATTATTTTGAATGTAAGTTAGTCCGTGATTCTTATATATTCTTAGAGTAATAGTTAAGATTCCTTATCTGTTTGTTGCTTAAATTGTTTTGGTAAGTCATAAGTTGCCACACTATTATCGTATGGATTTAAATGCTAACAATTTAGAACTGTATTAATTCAAAAGTAAAAAATGGTAAATGAACGTATTTAATATTCCAAGGACTAAAACTGACTACTGATTAGCATTTCATATAACTAATAATATAACTGAGATAATACAATACTCTGGCAAACAGTCATGTCCCTAATCTGAAATCATAGTCAAGTTCAAGTCCCAAGTTGGTTACGATTTTGTCTCTGTGTCTCTGGCTCACGGTCTCTTGGACAGGAAGCCCGTCATGTCCTGTTTGATCGAGGAGGGAGTCAGTCACACGGGGAACAGCAGGTCCCCAGGGTTTTCCCCAACTCATTTTCATTGCGAGGTGCAGAGCAGTTCGGGGCAGTTTCTCGCTGCGCCGCTCAACTCCAGTGTCTAAAAGACAAGTATGTGGCTGAATGAATGCTGCAGCTCTACAGTGCACATATCAATAGCAGCCCAAATGTTGATGACAATGAGGACTAAAATAGGGATAGATTTTAAATGCCATTTTCACTTCCATTTTTGTTTGTACGTAGGAGAAAAGTGAACAGTTTGCTGTTTTTTTCTGACATATTAAAATGTTGTAGCCATTTTTTAAATTTGTATTATTATTGTTATAGGCTATGGTTCTCTATGGGCTCTGACCTTGATTAGAATTATTCATGTTTGAATAAAATTAAATATAGTTTAGTTTAATGCAGTATATTGTGTATATTCTGGTGAGGAATACTTAATTAGAATGGTATATTTTAAACACAGATTTTCCAATTAATATATCTATATATATTTTTTTTTTTTATCAGAGTCAAAACACATAAGTTAAAAAAGGAGATTCGTGGAAATGCGCACCGGTATGTGTTTGGCACAAAAAGGGTACATTTTATATCAAGAAGAATATCACCCACTGGGTGGTTTGGTTTTGCGCGAGACAGTGATACAATTTTCTTACCCAATAAAGCTCTGATAGTTGTTTGTAATCCACAAATCCAGGTTTTTATTCCATTATGGTAATATCACAAAAAACAACCGCTTTTAGGTCCATGAAGGGATTTCCTCTTAGACTGTTCTAAAGCAGCTGATTTTTTCCAGAGCCATTGTCTAACGTTGCTTTCAGTGACACCAAAGTTTTTAGCAGCATGACAATGGTTTGATCATTATTATTCCATTATTATTATTGATAGGATTATTCAGCTACTCATTCAACTGAATTTGAAATTTGTGTCATTAGCAACTGCCCTAACTTTACTAAGATCACAGTATACAATCTTAAAAAAAAAAAAAAAACATGTTTAATATTCATGCCAATATGGTAATAATAATAATAATTATTATTAAAGGAAGTTGGTGCCTTATCAAGAAATTCAAGCTTGGTCACGTATGGACTTTCCAGCATTATAACAATACACACAGGATGGTTATGAAAAGGATACAATTTAATATCAACAAAGATAGTGTGCACCTGCTTAACAAAAGGAAGTGACGTTAACAAACCAAATGTGTGGCTGCAAATGCATCATGTCTAGTCTGCAGAGTCAGTGGAAAGTGGTGTAATTTACAGACTGCAATCAAGTGTCGACTCCCGGGTCAGCAAGAAAAAAAAAAAAAGCACTCTGTCAGATGTCTGTGACTGTTAAGCAGTAAATTAAAATGAGGTGCAATTTCCTGAGGTTCAATTAGCAGAAAATTGGTACTGTCTGTTTCATCAA
This sequence comes from Amia ocellicauda, assembly GCF_036373705.1. NCBI lineage: Eukaryota > Metazoa > Chordata > Actinopteri > Amiiformes > Amiidae > Amia > Amia ocellicauda. The sequence goes on along the minus strand of NC_089864.1, from coordinate 19,915,362 downwards.
CTTCCTTACTCTCTCCTGGGGAAGAAAATGAACTTCAATCCTCAAAACAGAGTGTTGTATGTCACTTTGGAATATGTGCATATATATATATATATATATATATATATATATATATACACATACACATACAGTGAAGGAAAAAAGTATTTGATCCCCTGCTGATTTTGTACGTTTGCCCACTGACAAAGAAATGATCAGTCTATAATTTTAATGGTAGGTGTATTTTAACTGTGAGAGACAGAATAACAACAACAAAATCCAGAAAAACGCATTTCAGAAAAGTTATAAATTGATTTGCATGTTAATGAGGTAAATAAATATTTGACCCATTCGACTTAGTACTTGGTGGAAAAACCCTTGTTGGCAATCACAGGTCAGACGTTTCTTGTAGTTGGCCACCAGGTTTGCACACATCTCAGGAGGGATTTTGTCCCACTCCTCTTTGCAGATCCTCTCCAAGTCATTAAGGCTGACATTTGGCAACTCGAACCTTCAGCTCACTCCACAGATTTTCTATGGGATTAAGATCTGGAGACTGGCTAGGCCGCTCAAGGACCTTAATGTGCTTCTTCTTGAGCCACTCCTTTGTTGCCTTGGCTGTGTGTTTTGGGTCATTGTCATGCTGAAATACCCATCCACGACCCATTTTCAATGCCCTGGCTGAGGGAAGGAGGTTCTCACCCAAGATTTGATGGTACATGGCCCCGTCCATCGTCCCTTTGTTGCAGTGCAGTTGTCCTGTCCCCTTAGCAGAAAAACACCCCCAAAGCATAATGTTTCCACCTCCATGTTTGATGGTGGGGATGGTGTTCTTGGGGTCATTCCTCCTCCTCCAAACACGGCGAGTTGAGTTGATGCCAAAGAGCTTGATTTTGGTCTCATCTGACCACAACACTTAACCCAGTTCTCCTCTGAATCATTCAGATGTTCATTGGCAAACTTCAGACGGGCCTGTACATGTGCTTTCTTGAGCAGGGGGACCTTGTGGTCACTGCAGGATTTCAGTCCTTCACAGCGTAGTGTGTTACCAATTGTTTTTTTGGTGACTATGGTCCCAGCTGCCTTGAGATCATTAACAAGATCCTCCCATGTAGTTCTGGGCTGATTCCTCACCGTTCTCATGATCATTGAAACTCCACGAAGTGAGATCTTGCATGGAGCCCCAGACCGAGGGAGACTGACAGTTATTTTGTGTTTCTTCCATTTGCGAATAATCGCACCAACTGTTGTCACCTTCTCACCAAACTGCTTGGCGATGGTCTTGTAAACCATTACAGCCTTGTGTAGGTCTACAATCTTGTCCCTGACATCCTTGGACAGCTCTTTGGTCTTGGCCATGGTGGAGAGTTTGGAATCTGATTGATTGATTGCTTCTGTAGACAGGTGTCTTTTTTACAGGTAATGAGCTCTCTTAAAGGGAGTGCTCCTAATCTCAGCTCGTTACCTGTATAAAAGACACCTGGGAGCCAGAAATCTTGCTGATTGATAGGGGATCAAATACTTATTTCCCTCATTAACATGCAAATCAATTTATAACTTTTTTGAAATGCATTTTTCTGGATTTTGTTGTTGTTATTCTGTCTCTCACTGTTAAAATACACCTACCATTAAAATTATAGACTGATCATTTCTTTATCAGTGGGCAAACGTACAAAATCAGCAGTGGATCAAATACTTTTTTCCCTCACTGTATATATATATATATATATATATATATATACACTCACCTAAAGGATTATTAGGAACACCATACTAATACTGTGTTTGACCCCCTTTCGCCTTCAGAACTGCCTTAATTCTACGTGGCATTGATTCAACAAGGTGCTGAAAGCATTCTTTAGAAATGTTGGCCCATATTGATAGGATAGAATCTTGCAGTTGATGGAGATTTGTGGGATGCACATCCAGGGCACGAAGCTCCCGTTCCACCACATCCCAAAGATGCTCTATTGGGTTGAGATCTGGTGACTGTGGGGGCCAGTTTAGTACAGTGAACTCATTGTCATGTTCAAGAAACCAATTTGAAATGATTCGACCTTTGTGACATGGTGCATTATCCTGCTGGAAGTAGCCATCAGAGGATGGGTACATGGTGGTCATAAAGGGATGGACATGGTCAGAAACAATGCTCAGGTAGGCCGTGGCATTTAAACGATGCCCAATTGGCACTAAGGGGCCTAAAGTGTGCCAAGAAAACATCCCCCACACCATTACACCACCACCACCAGCCTGCACAGTGGTAACAAGGCATGATGGATCCATGTTCTCATTCTGTTTACGCCAAATTCTGACTCTACCATCTGAATGTCTCAACAGAAATCGAGACTCATCAGACCAGGCAACATTTTTCCAGTCTTCAACTGTCCAATTTTGGTGAGCTTGTGCAAATTGTAGCCTCTTTTTCCTATTTGTAGTGGAGATGAGTGGTACCCAGTGGGGTCTTCAGCTGTTGTAGCCCATCCGCCTCAAGGTTGTACGTGTTGTGGCTTCACAAATGCTTTGCTGCATACCTCGGTTGTAACGAGTGGTTATTTCAGTCAAAGTTGCTCTTCTATCAGCTTGAATCAGTCGGCCCATTCTCCTCTGACCTCTAGCATCAACAAGGCATTTTCGCCCACAGGACTGCCGCATACTGGATGTTTTTCCCTTTTCACACCATTCTTTGTAAACCCTAGAAATGGTTGTGCGTGAAAATCCCAGTAACTGAGCAGATTGTGAAATACTCAGACCGGCCCGTCTGGCACCAACAACCATGCCACGCTCAAAATTGCTTAAATCACCTTTCTTTCCCATTCAGACATTCAGTTTGGAGTTCAGGAGATTGTCTTGACCAGGACCACACCCCTAAATGCATTGAAGCAACTGCCATGTGATTGGTTGGTTAGATAATTGCATTAATGAGAAATTGAACAGGTGTTCCTAATAATCCTTTAGGTGAGTGTATATATATATATATATAATCTAAACTATCACATACTTTGCAGTTTATGTCAATGATGTGACACATTATTTAACTGAATCCATATTCATCTTTGGTCAATTAATAAACAATGTATAGAAGACTACATACACACATGGCAGACCAAAGTATTTGAAAATAAGGAGACAATTTCTGTAGCTTTTAATGAGTTCCCCAACTTTTCTTGAAAGATATTGTACAGCTCCTCCATGCAAAACTTCTCCAGCTCCTCCAGGTTGCTTGGCTTCGGCTTGTGGACTGCATTTTCAGTTCATACCACAAATTGCCTATTGGATTGAGGTTTGGAGATTACAAGAGCCAATCAAGAATGCTGATTTTATGCTCCTTTAACCATTTGGTCATAGCCTTGGGTGCGTGCTTTGGATGGTTATCATGCTGTAATGTCTTCTTGGCAGAGAGTTCCATATTTGTAAAGGAATAAACTCTTGGTATATTTTGGAGTTAGACTTTCCTTCCATTCTGACAAGAGCGCCAGGATTGGAGGATGTCAAACAGACCCAGATCAAAACAGATCCACCTCCATGCTTCACAGCTGGGATGAAATTATATTTCTCAATAGCTTCACTTTTTTTTTCCCACCAAATTTACCGCTGGTCTGCCTGTGTAAAAAAAAATTAAATCAGAGCACAAAACATTTTCCTGTAAATCTTTGTTTTTAAAGATCAGTAGTATAATCGGTTGAAGATCCACATTCTGTATTTGACAGGGCCTACACACACACAAATATATATTACCCTGTAACCTTCATTACAGAATCCGGATATAAAATTCAGACCTAAAGGAGACGTTTGTATACGCTAAAATAATTGTTTAAATTGTATTATTGTTTAAATTGTATTATTATGAACAGATTATGCTTTGATAAAAGGTCTGTTTTTAGTTTTTGCAAGATAATTATAAGGGGTAAAGATATAAACAGTGTGTCCCCCTATTGCTGTCTCTGAGTTTTTCCTATCCTGAAACCTTTTTCTGGTAGACGTTCTATAATATTTGCATAGCAAGCCATGCCGTTGTAATATACACAGTATGTTTAGCTTTTACATCCTGAAAATAAGTAATTATTTGCCAGGTTATGTCTAAAAAAAAAAAAAAATAGTTGAAGAACTGATCCCATAATCCACTGCACAATGTCTCCCTAATGTACTGAAATGCCTATATGTTATTACAAGCATTTAATAGTATTTTACAGTGGCAAAAGCTACTGGAATTATTAGGGAGACAGGTTTTTGTCTCCTAAGTCAAATGTAGACACAAAGTAAAACATTTTATGACTTGTCTCCTTAAAATAGGTAAGAAAATTAAATATAGACACACACACACTATGGAAGAAATCAAAAGAATGGTGAACATGTGATGGAGTGCATATGAAAGAGACAACATCTACCCAGGAAATCTACCTATTTGCCTTAACAAGAAAAGTTTTTCATCAATGCAGTGCTCACTTGTGGCTCGGAAACCTGGTCACCAAAAGCAAAACTGTTACAGAAACTTTGGAGAAGAAGAGAAATGAATAGATCCGAGAACAAACAAAAATATATGACAACATTGAAAAATGGCAATGGGCTGCACACATTGCAAGAACAGATCAAAGACGGACAAGGAAGCTAACGAATTAATCCCAAGAGATGAAAAAAGATCTAGATGACGACCACATAGAAGATGGGGAGATGAAATGATAAACTTTGCTAAACTATAGATCGAAGCCAGTAGAAACATCTTGGGGAGCCTTCATCCAGCAGTGGGTCGGTATGGGCTGATGCTGATGGTCACACACACACATGCATATACTTGTTTAAAGAAACTGAAGGAACATTATGGGACATTGCTCCTGTTTTCTTAATTAAAATATTAGGTCTCATGGGTGTAGTAAAGCTATAGGGGGAGATCCCATGGGAATCAATTACATTACAAATAAATACGATGAACTCCACGCCCATTTGTCTAATCTTTGTTATGAAAATGTCTAAGATGTTAATGTCAAGGGCATTAGAGGAAAAGGAAGGCTGTGGCCCAGTAGAAAATTACATCCCATCAAAAAGCCATTGTGACCTGCTGCTTCACTGTAGGTGTTTATAGGAATTTGATTTGTCTTGATTACTTGAAAATATAAACATTAGCAAACACAGCCTGTGGTCCCCAGATTCCACTGTGAGAAGCAACCAATTTGGGTTAAATGGCTTAATTTTTTGCAGAACCTTTTGCGTATATACAGTGGCTGGACAAAAAATTGGAAACATCTGTCATACGTAGAACACCCAATCTGTAGGTGGTGAAAATGAGTTATTCTTGAGTCTTTTTTTCATGCTTCCAAAACCTCTAAAGAAAGCAAACAAAGGCTTTTGCCAGCCATGTGGAAAACAGTGTGGCTCGCTTGGACGAGGTGCGTTTGGTTTCCAAGAAAGGATGGATCAGATGCAGTTGTACTGAAGTTGGCCTTTGGATTGTGGTGTACTACTGTAGCCTTTAGTCCGTAAATCAGAAACATAAGCAACCTGTCAGTGTGTGCAGTTGAAAATCTGATGGAGTGATAAGGCTTCTGGAGACTCAACATACATCTGCTGTACATCAATTCATGTATCTGAATCCAACCCTTTTCTTTTACAACCTTTGTGCGTTTCAACTGTAAATTTATCTCCCATCCTGTTTACGTTTGGTCTCCGCTCGGTTAATCCTTTATAGTTTGCCAATTAATAAGGACAAGACTTGTAAAAGCTTGCATACCCCAGGGACAAGAAATGGACAGACTGGTATTTCAGTGATAGTTGCATTAGGGAATACTATTTTTACTGTTTTAATTGTGCATAATCAGTCATAAATCCTTATTACCCAATTTGTGATAAATGTAAATCCTTCTATCTGTTGTTTCCATCACTGAGCTATGGGTGACAGTGCCTAACCATTGTTCAGTCTGTCACCGCTGTATATTCAGAGTTAAACGCAACAGTACAATCCAACTAGTTTGCAACGTTTTAATTTACCTGAACTTCTGCATTGTGAGTACTCGTGTATCAGCAGCTCAATGGCAATAAGAATGCTGTTGAAACAAAGAGCTACTGTGAGACCCTCAATTCTCTGCTCTGAATTGACTCTTCTGATGGTGACCTTTGGCGTTGACTTCACATCCTGAAATATCTGAAGTGTTTTATTTTGTTTTCTTTTTGTATGACTTTTCAATGGAGATTAATGTACTTTGTTAGGAAAGAGCTCTGCCAGTGTGGGGTTCTGACATTTCCTAGATAATGGCATTAAATGGCAAATTCAATCAAAGTTGAAGTACTTTAGGGGAAAACTCTTTTACTTTTATATAATTAAAAGATGGAATGCCAAATATGGAAGTTAAATATATACATACATAAGCTGAAACATTGTACATAAAGGCATTTGTTTTATTATATACACATTCCTCTGCTGTAAAAATTGTGGCTGCAGTAGTTATCGAAGAAACCGATCTAGTTTAAGTTATTTGGAGGGGAACTATCTTCACGTTAACCCTTTTGCTTTTACACTTCCTATGTATGGGTGTGATGCTCTTAAAATTTCAGTGGGGTTGCATACAAAGGCAGGTTTCCAACAAACGTTATATTTTGGAATATCGAATGATACATCACAATTACTTTTAGTGATACAAAGGACTACTGGGCATTTACAAGCTTGACAAAACCAAACTAAATATAAGATAGTGACCTTAATTTGCTTTATTACCTCCATTGAGGTCCATTGCTGTGAACCTGTGACCTTCATTGTTTATCCACTTTGATAAATAGGTTTCTGTAGGTAATTTAAACATCGGGACATGAAACAGAGCATTGTCAGTTCGACTCTGTAAGTAATAGATAACATTCTAACACATTTATAAAACATATACTGACACCTTTCCGCAGCCTTTGAAAAGGACAGTGTTTGTGGCAAATAGCATAGCATTGTGTTTGTGGTATGGTATGAATGAAAACAAACATTTTTGTATGTGTACATATATATGTATATTGTTGTTTTTTGTGTCTTTTTTTTTACAAAGGACGAACTGTCCAGAACTTTAGGATTACATTTGAATTGTTTCTCCAATTCTACTAATATATAACACTGTCTCATAATATTTGAGTGTATTTCATTATATCCCATGATGTGGAGTCGTAATGCATTTAAAATGTGCTGGTGTAAAACCATAATGAAGTTACTGCTTTAACAGGGAATCTAGCGAGGACTGCTTACATGGCATGTATGGATGTTGGATGAGATTTTATGTAGTGTGCAATGCTTAGGAAATAACTGCTTCTTCCTCTAAACCCTTTCAAAAACAGAAGGCCATTATTTACCCAAAATAAGCATGCAATGACTGGAATATGAGCTGACCCCTCCGACTTAACTCACCGATATGTATTCCAATTGCCTTAATGTTTACAATCCTGGGTCAAAGAACAAAGACATATTTATTTGAGCAAGGCCAATTGGTTTTTATTAATGTCAGTTTCCCTTGTTCTCTAATGACTGAGCTGATTTACTTTTACTTCATGTTTGCTTACATCAAACGAATACGTTTAATGTTCCTCAATCTACATCTGGGGTTTCATAAATGTGCCATTTCAGTCTGAGTGGCCTGTAGTGAAGGTTAACCTGATCCTTAGAATAAAAATAAATGTTTTAATGTGCGTAGAATAAGGCCAGTAAGCTAACCTAAAGTAGCAACCAAATGATTTCTTAACCAAAATGTTACTAATAAATAAAGAAATGAACAAGACAATAAAGATATAATAATGTGAGGATTGAATATCCCATCATTATTTTTAAGTGTATCACAGGACAGTTTTAGAACTTACTGAAATTCACATCCTTGGTGTTTAACGGTTGCACTGTCCTACTTCACACATTTTTTGCATCTTTAATATCTTTACAAGACCTTAATAGCGTTTGGGTGCAGTCACGAAGAGAAAGGGAAGAATGTTTGGCTGTGACATTTGGCTTCGGAAAAGTATTTGTTATGTCTACAGCTAAGAGGTATATCATTGCACGCCTGAGTCTAGAATTTGCCTTTCTCTGGCATATTTCCATTACTAGGAAGAAGTTGATCCCTCTCTCTCTCTCTCTCTCTCTCTCTCTCTCTCTTTCTCTCATCACCCCACAACATCTAATTTTGCCCTCGAAAGCATCAGGAGAGAGCATTTTGGAGAGGAGAGAGCACCAGCACACTACATTAACATCAAAAGGATTGGATGAGTGCCATTTATCTTGTGTGTTTTTTGCATCCCACCATATTTGACAGAATGCAAAGATGTATATGATTAGCCAAATGAAAGCTCTCACTGCCTTAATCCTACACTGCGGTTTGAAAAGTCATCTCCTGTGGGATTAATGTTTGCACTCAGGTATGCATTCTGTCTCTGAGGAGACACAAAATCTTCTTGGCATATTCACACACTAGATAATGACAGGGGACATTAGGGAAGGTCCTGTTCTTCTTCAGATACCCAGCATGAAGTCTAGATCTCTGTTTGTATTTTGACATGTGGTCACTTTGAATAAACAAATAGGAATCTTGACTAAAGCCATTTTCAACAGTGTTTTCATGAGCTCGGCATGTAAAGGTTAGTGATGTTTATAGTACTAACCTGCTGAGAAAACCAAAATGTTTCTGAAAGACTAGTAATTGTTTAACCTCTATTTTACTTGCTTGTGTATTGGAGATTAGGCTGATACATCACATATGCTAAATATTCAATATGTTCACAGAAGTGCATAATTGTTTATGTAACATAAGAAAGTTTACAAATGAGAGGAGGCCATTCAACCCATCGTGCTCATTCGGAGTCCATTAATAACTAAGTCATCCAAGGATCCTATCCAGTCTATTTTTAAATGTTCCCAAATTTTCAGGTTCTACCACATCACTGGGGAGTTTGTTCAGATTGTGATGACTCTCTGTGAGAAGAAGTGTCTCCTGTTTTCCATTTTGAATGCCTTGAAGCCCAATTTCCATTTGTGTCCCCGGTTGCGTGTGTCCCTGCTGATCTGGAAAAGCTCCTCTGGTTTGATGTGGTCGATGCCTTTCATGATTTTGAAGACTTGAATCAAGTCCCCACGTTGTCTCCTCTGTTCCAGGGTGAAAAGGTTCAGTTCAGTCTCTCAGAGTAGGACATTCCCTTCAGACATTGACGCTGTTGGTAGATAAGTTAATAGCTCTTAAAATAGCATTAATCTAAGAAATAAAAACTTCTTAGAGAAATATGTAAAATATTGTAATAATATCCAAATGTTATGATTCATATTCCCAAAATAATCATAGGGGATGTTGTTTCATTAAAAACAATGTTGGAAGGGCTGTACTAAACATCTCAGAGAGGGTCTCTCCAAGGGAGCTGTGAAGGAGATGGCATCACTGTTAATGAATTGTCTAGATAACAATGTTTAATTTCCAAGAGAGGAAAAACCTGGAGCACTAATTCAATTATTGTAATGTGATTATCCAGATCTAGGCATTACACATAAGAGTAGGTATAAGGCTCTGTTCTTCCTCACATTGGAAATAATTTGATCTTAATTATTACTGATTAGGATAAGAAGACTGAAATAAAGGGAAAGAAAGTAATTATATTGGTGAGATTACACCACCCAGCACTACTAGGAAACATAAATCTTGATACAGGGACATTCAAATTTAAGGACTAATCCAGGAGGGAAAATGTGACACGGACAATATTGTTAGACTAAGGCATAAACTTTAAAAGTGCTGTGAGAAGAACTCTAAATCATTCACTTTACATTTTTTTCACAAAGAAATGAAATGCAAATGTGAATTTCCCAGCTGCGACTGGACTCCAGATGTCAGCTCAGTAGCACATACCTTTGAGTTTGAAGACAGGATGTTCCCTGATTACTGCAAAACAGAGCGTTTCAATACACAATATTTCCAGTTTAAATATGTGGGGAAAAAATAATAATCATGAAAAATAATCCTAGTGTCATGACACTGCATTTTATATATACAAATACCCTTTGTTTAACAAAAAGTGCCTCTTCTTTTAAGAACTAAATGGTAACACTTTGATGTTGATCACCTATATAAACCCTAACCCCAATCCAAGTCTCTGACCCTACCCTTCACCCTAACCCTATCTTTACTCTTATAGATGCAATCAACTTTGGAACTCAGAGGAAATACATGAGATTAGTGTACAATGTGACTGATTTAATCACTTCACCAGGTAGTTAAAGATGTTAGATAAAATGATTAAATGTAATACATATGGCAATCCAATTAATCATTTAGAGATATTTTCAATTGCATTTCAAGATATCTGTAAATGTATTTTAGATATATTTAAATAGTTAGAGATATATCATTTAATTTAATTAGAGATCTCTAAATGCATTTCAGATATCTTGAAATGTTGAAGATATCTTCAAATGCACTTTAAAATATCTGCAAATAATTTGAAAACATCTGAAATACCTTTATAGATATCTGCAAATCATTCAAAGATATCTGTACACGACTTCTTGTTCATTTAGACATCTTTAAATATTTTAAAGATATCTGCAAATGACTTCCTGTTTATTTTGCGATATCTCCAAATGGCTTCCTGTATGTAGCCGAAGATTATCACTTCCTGTTCACGTGTTCATTAATTTCTATGTAACTGAATTCATAAACAGGAAGTGATAATTTCAGCCAACATACAAGAAGTCATTTACAGATATGTTGAAATGATTTGCAGATATCTCAAAATTAATTGGAGATATCTTTAAATCTTTAAATTAATTTCAGATATCTGTAAATGGAGTTAAATGAGAAATCTCAAATTAATTGCCATAAATACATGCAATGAGATACATGTTGTGTTCAAATAAACTCCTTTTTGCTACTGGATTTCCTATAACATAAGTTTGTGAATTGGGATGAAAACAAACCTAAGCAAATAAAACAATGACCTTCCTGTTTACACCTTGAAAATATTAGTTTTCACTCAGTTGAATCACATTAGAGTTTTAAAATCTAAATAAATATATTAATATAAATGATTGGCTTTAATCTAAAAGGCTTTAATTTTAATTACTAGTCACAATAGTTTAAAATATTGAACAGTTTTAGCAGAGTATTTAAGTTTCATTAAACAAATTATCCCTCAGAGAGAGAAAAACTAACATCTTTTGAATCAAATCAATTGTATCAACAACATATTACATTTTAAAATCATACTTCTTTTAACATGATAATATTGAGCACAGCCCATGTTTCATTTAGTTTGTGGAACTTAAGACAACAATCAATCTGTAAATATGCCTTCTTGTTTAAATTGTTTGATTTTACAATTATCATTTATGTTTTATTACTTGCACTTATTAAGCAAATCTCTGAAATTATGTAGCATGCATTTTTGTAATAATAATATGTTTGCAAATACACCTTTAAGAATAAATTAAACATAATGATTTAGCATTGAAATTAAGTCCTAACCTAAAAGCGTGACGCTTAGGGTGGACAATGTAAGACCTCACAGCAAATATTCAGTTCCTCTTTTAAGAATGTTTCTTACAAATAATATGACTTTAAAAGAGTTCAGACGTGAGAAGCTAGCCCAGTCCCTAAGCTAAAAGGAATCTGTAATGTGAATAACATAGAAAGAAAAAACTTTGTCTGGTTTAGAAATAAGATAGGGTCACGTTTAGGCAGTAATCAGAGATTCGGAAATATTAAAAAGGATAAAGTTGAAGAGGAGATATTATCTTAAGCTGTGTGGTATGATGACAAAATTAATTAATTCAGAATTACTCCAACTATAAATATATGTATTCCTACATTATCCATAGCCATGCAAACAAAGGGGAGAAAAAAAACACTCCTTCAGCAGAAGAAATCAATACAGGCCTCCGGCTAAAGCTTATAATATCAGAATGCGTGTTAGTTGTGCATGTGGAGAGGGGTGACGCCCACCCACTGCTGTGCTGCTGCAGTGTCTTACCTTTGCTCCCTGTAGGTGAATGTGGGTGGCTCCCAGCACTAACTCACCTGAGGATGCTTGTGTTTCTACTGACAGGTTTATTGATTTATGTGGAGTGTCAGTCCAAAGTTTACAAGTACCCCTGCCTTAACTCAGTTCAGTCAACTGGAATTTGTGCAGTTTGTTTTCTTCTCCAGGGTACATCAGCGCCCAAAAAATGCTAAAAATACACCATTGTTAAATAAGAATAATTGAATAGACAATATTTCATCAAGTAAATTAATCACTGTATACATTTTTATTTTATTTAAGAGGTTGATACTTTCAGATGCAATTGTAGGAAAAAATACAGAAAATAGCAGGGTGATAAATTCACTTAATTTTAAACTGTAGTTCTAGTTGATTATGGTGTCATCAAATATTTTGATTTTTAATTATCAATACCTGATCATTACATTTATAAAAATACAAATCACAGCTCTCCATTTCACAATTTTAAGATTTAAATGGTTTTAAAACACTACTACTACTACTACTACTACTACTACTACTACTACTACTAATAATAATAATAATAATAATACAGTTAAAATGATTTAAGATTTCGCTATTTACAACATAGTTAACAGAGTTCGCTAATTGCATGCTAAGAATGTGTTAACTATCCATTGAACCATAATTATCTACCAAATCTGTGCCTGACTGTCCGCATTACTCCTCCGAGGCATTTGTAATAGAAATTTGAATAGGTGGCTCAGACACAATGTAAATGTTTCATTTTGTCTTGCTGTAATGCGATTAACGTTTCGTACTTTTGAAGCGTGCCTTTGTTGAGTCTGAAGTACTCTGATGGATTTAGCTAATCCTACTTCAGTAAGGCTTCCCTGGGCAATCACATCATTTGAGCCTCAACTGCATTTCTACTAACAGGTAGAGCTGGTCTCCTGCCAAGATCTTTATTTGCATTGTAATATGTAATGATCATTCTATAAACAGTCGTTTATCATTCTCGAAATAGCCACATAGATGGATAGCCTTTCATGTGAACTGTTCTTGTAATGTCGCCTATGGCCTGGACATCATAAAACTGCTGCCTGGCCACAAACAGACCAACGTGTTAAAATGCAGACTTAATCCTCTTCCATAAAAACAGTTTTACAGACTTCAGATTGGTCGCCTCATTAAGACTGTAAACAAGCATACAGACCTGTCACAATTTCTGTGGTTTGTCATTGGTCTTTCAAGAGGGGAACTGCTGTTGATCCAAAGAAGGTACAAACGCTCTTAGTCATGCTGAATAGTATGCACTCCATGACGGCAACTGAAATTTGGTGGATGCATTGTTACAGAAATGCAAAAATATACTTTTCAAAGGCTTAACAGTGGCTAGGTTTTAAGTCGCTAGTCTACTTTTGTTTGCAATGTTATGAATAGTTGTTAACCTTTTGTCAGAGGATGCCAAAATGTACACTCTAAAGTCAACAGGGATGCCAATACACATATGCCCCCGCTAGTGACAGCTTGTCTTTTTTAAATACTATTCCAAAATATGTATTAAACAAATAATACATTTCAATAGACAGATGTGTAGGAAAGAAAAAATATATCCGGATCAAATAATAAACGAAGTAGCCGTCACAAACATTATTTCATAATGCAGAAGATAAAAAGGACACATTTGCAATACATTCATTATTCACGATCCCAGAGTATAGGCTTATATATCAGGGGTATGGATCATGTGCTTATGTGAGTTCATGCCTTTTTGTAAACTAAATAAAAAACTGCTACTGATGATGAAAACCTACATATGTCCTGTGTTTTTCTAAAAATATATAAATCACAATTAGTATTTATTTAACTTTCTTTCGTTTGTGACTGCAGGCCGCCTTGTATAATAATGTTTCTATGTTGCTCTATTGGAGATTATAATCCATTCATTTTCCACTGGGGATGTTCAATTGAATAAAGTAAAGATATTTGTTGGTAATCTAAGTTAATAGGTCGTGTGAAGGTTGTCTCTTATTGTATAAGAGACGTCATCGTGTGCAGTTTAGATGAGTTTTCATGGTAGTTAAACGTAACAAAACTAAACAAATGTATGTCATGTGAAAATTGCACCACCAGCATTAAGCGTCCTGAAATGTTGTTGGTAATGAAGAATGTATAAATACTTATACTACTGTTAACGGGATTATATTTATACACAAGATAAGAGGTATAGGATTATTTGGAAATGCTGTTCTGTGTTTGACTAGTTTCTCATATGTGATTTATAATGATTTTAAAAACTACCCAAGTTGGTTATCCACATTAAACCAGACTGTAATAATTATCTTGGTTGTTGAACTTCATCTCACCACAGTGAACAGTTGAAAAAGCACTTGGACGAAGTTTGAGACCTGAAGCTAAACCCTCTAGGCCTCAAGAACTCTACCAGCTGATGATTAAGTGTGCCAGTTGATGTAATCAACTAAAAGACAGTCATCTGCCTTCAGCCTGCATTTCTTGTGTTTTGGTTTCCTCGTGTTTCAATGGCGGCCTACACAATAAAAATGTTGGACTCAACATTTATGAAGTTTGCCTTTTTTATAGACGTCTTGTAAAATCAAGAAAACAAAAATATTGTTGTCTCTGTGCCTTCGTACACTTAACCCCAAAAATATAAAATAATGAATATTGAGCATATTGTTCTGTTATATTAGCAGTACAGGCAAAATACTTAATTAAGTTTTACAGGCTGTACTGACCTTGGAGATAGAATTGAGACATTACTCATGTTTTTTAAATACTATGTCTGAAGATTTTTGTAACACAAACCATAACCCCTCATACTATTTAAACTATTAATAAAGCCAGGCCTCTGAAATGACAGTGCTTCACCCTTAGTTTACATTTTCTGTGTTTGGTATCTTACAATATGCAGCCATTAGATCAATTTTAAAATGCATATTACTTCATACGCTCTTGAAAGAGGGATAAGAAGACAAATTATATATCAAGTGTTACTTATGAGGATTATAATGAAGGTACAGCATAGTATTCAAGGAATATATAGGGGCTATTAATCATATGTCTTTGAGATTGTTTGCTTATTTAATTTAGTGCAGACGGCAGATGTCTATATCAAGGGTGTGTCTACTGTCTGCTTTGGATTCACATGAGTTAGGGATCAGCATTTTTTATGAGAAATGTTGTTTTAATGTAATCCCATACAGTCCAGAAATAAAGACGTGTAATCAGTAAGGGATAAGCAGAAAAGCATGTTCATTTACAGTAAAAGAGACGGCAGCAAAAAGACAGAAGGGGACAAATTACAACAGGTTATCAGCCATTTGAAAAAGATTATAGTTTAGTTTCAGAAAGAAAAGCAATGCATTCCTTGCATTGGCTTGTTTTTTCTCTCATTTCTTTATCATGTTTAAACTTGTGATGGCTCTATCGAATATATAAGTGAAACAGAAACAGACCAAAATACATTTTAGACAAAAGTGCTTTAGGTGGTCTTGATTAATTATATTATACATATTAAATACATAATACATACAAATAATTAAAACCTGTATATTTAAATACTCATGTTAATAAATCTCTAAATAGTTTGATGTACATATACACAAATCTTATGTTACAAGATAATTTGTGTACAATGTTAAAATATTTTACTTTTTGTATTATTAACATTAAACTCAATGTTGATCTAAAGGTATCAGCTGTGAAAACAGATTAGTATTAGTTTGTCATTCACACTGCTATATGAGTTTGTTATAGGCATAAATATGTCTGATATCTGTTAGTTGATTTTCACTGTCCTTGAAAGTGGTGAACGCTGCAAAAACAAAATGAGAAACACCACACTTGGCTAATTTTCATATCAACCCCTGCCTTTCCACTTAATTTGCATGACATCGGGTGGACAGCTGGTGGTCTTCTGTAGAATAAACTGAGTCCATGGAAACGCAACATGTCTTTTTCTTTTTTCTGATATGGAATTAAAACACACAGGGGAACTCCACCAATTTAATGAGTCCTGCTCTTGAAAGCTGCAGGAAATGTTTGCATGATCTGCATAATCAAACCTCAAATCCCCCAAATAGTTATCAAATATACTGTATTTCCTCACTTATTGTGATGCCTAACCAATCACCTACCATAGCATAAGGCATACAATAACCACCATAGGTAAATATAAATGTATAAAACTATTGTTATTAAGTTAAAGTCTCACAGTTCAAAGTGTAAGTCCTGCAACAGTTGAACCTTAGAGTGGAATAGTAACATGTAGATCCCAACCTTATCCTCTGATACTAATCTTTCACAATTACAAACCTTTCTTTCCATTTATTATTCAAACTACTGCAGTCTGCAGCTATTGGGTGGTTATAATGACATTTGAAAACGCCAACAAGAATACAACCAAACAATACTAAATCCCCAAATAAACCAAATAAGTAATATGTATAACCAGTTATACATGTTGTGCTGGCACCTGAGACATGGCAGCCATATTTGTATAAAAAGGGTGGAGCATCAAAATAACTTCAGTGTTTAGTGATGATCTGCCAGGAGTTCAATTATGTGCCAGAATATGTTTTAATTCAGTAAAGTTGTGATATTGCTATAGACTTTTTGTTTGCAAAATTGTTCCAGCTTTCTTTGAAGGGGTAATCAACACTGATACAAAATATGATGCCACAATACCAATGTGACATTCATTGCATTGGCACAGTCTGATAAGGACCAAAACAGCTTATCGGTACTGATGCAATGCACTGCTGTGGTACTGTGCTAACACCCAAAGTACAGTAACACACAAAGGAGGTGCAGAATATCAACAACATAAACAAGGTTAACATCCAAATTGAGGATAGGGTTAGAAAATCACTACAGTCACATAATAAATAGAGTAGCAATACACTCACTATATAGTATGTCAGAATGGCATTGCGGCATCTTAAAGGCTTATTTTAAAATGATTAAATTAAATCAGAAAAGCAAGGTTTGAGGTGTTTTTTTTGTATTTTGTATTCATTATTAGGGCTAGCGTTCATTATCCCTTTAATATAAGTGCATTTTGGATATAATACAATAATAATAATACTCATGGAAAAACATACTAGCCTGTAAGCCTTAAGCATAATTTAAAAATACACATACACCAGCTAATTTACTAAAATCCTACCATAGGAGGAAATGTTTCACAAGACACATACCTAAGACACTGATTAATTATTAAAATGCTAAGGGTTCAGTCAGTGTTTTCATTTATTTATGTATGTATTTATGTATTATATGGACTGCTGTAAATCTAATGAGCTATTACCCCATTATCATTTTTTTGTGTATTTTTTGTATTGCTATCTTTTGTTACCTTTTTAAAAGGCTAAAGTAATTACCTACACGTCCATATGCACTCCAAAGAAAGGTGAACTAACCACTGAACTCACACCAGCAGGTGTTATCGTTTATTTTTAATGATAGCGTGCACCATCTTGAAGTTTATTCTGAGGGAAAATAATGTGGCTGCAGCATAATGAGATTGATTTGCTGCCAGGGCATTTCAGTACTGGACTTTGATGTTGTAGGTCTCAAGGTTGTTTTAGTTTTTTTTGTTGTTTTGTTTTTTAATGCCCCTTTACCATGCTCATTAACAGGCTCGAGCAGGTTTACCTCATGCCAGTACACTTGTCTTTGGCATCTGTATTTCATGTTCGAACAAGTGCTCTCCAGTACTGTTAAACAATAAAGCCCTGGTGCTCACGGTCTGCAAAGGGACTTATTGATTATCTTGTCCTTTGTTTGTATACATAGGCATCAAGAATGTTGATCTTCAAACTGTTATCTGTAATGATGGGGCCAAAACTACACATATGTATCAGTATCCAGTGATAGATATATTACTTTCTCTATGGGAGATTGGAAGTTTATAAGCATTGCAGCTTACTTGTTAACATCAGTCATATTTATTGCACTGGGTGATGCGTGAAAGGAATTAATATTCTGACCCAAGGCTTATGGAGCCAGATATGAGCATTAAATTACAAAAACATATGATGTAATAAAAATCAACCATGAACACACTTTGCACTGATTAAAAAAAACAAAAAAACAATAATAAATAAAACATAAATGGGTTGAAACCGAGGGAAAATAAACATTTAATGGTAATAACCCGTTAAATACATGTCTTGTTTATATCCAACTTGTGTGTAAATGTTGCTACTCTTTTTCTGGAATATACACACAGCTTTTGGCACATTAAAATACAATATAATGTGTTCATTGAACCACAATAACCATGTCTCCCAGTTTGCCCTGTATATTGAAGGCAATAATATAATGTCCTTCATTTTTCTTTACCAGTGAAAAAGCATGCTGCATTGAGTTGTGTTTAACTATAGAAACCACAACATGGTGGTAATGGATTTGCAGAATGGAAAATGTAAACTAGCTATTCTTTCTTTAAATATTTATTTAACGAGGTTTTAGCATCACTGAAATGTTGGTGAAAGCACTATAAGCTCTGTAAGGTTCATTTATTTGAATGGCACAACCACATCTCTGTTATTTTTTTTTCCATTCTTCATAACACCAATGCTATCATCAATATCAGTATTGAAATAAATAAAAGCGCGACATCCCAAGTTCAGAATCATTTGGCAACAATTATTGTATGCAATCGAAAAGACGGTTCCAGTGATGCTTAAAAGCCTGATTTGTAATTCCAGGCAATGTGGATAACGAATGCTGTCATTTACTAAAAAATGAACTGGGGCTACCTAGCCCTGAGAATGTTTTCTAGGCTGCGCGTACAGAGTTCTCTTCAGTGGATTCCAACTGGTGTCATCTATGAAAATAGATCCGTACCTAACTGTGAAATTCTATTTTTTTTATTGAAGGCAGGCCCACAGGAGATAGTTGCAGGTAGACAAAGTGTAAAATATTTATAAATTATAATAAATTGATGCAGGCAGTGAAACAGTGAAGCGTGCCCCAAAGTGCACTTATGATACAGTCAGTTAGAAAGCAGAAATACTTTACATTATTCAGAAATGAGGTACAGTGCCACTGAGGTCATACGATTTCCATTCATAGTTTAATGAGAAAGCATATCCTGCACAGAATAGCTCTCTGATATTAACCAGATCATTATACATTGTATCAGTTTTCAGGCTCAGGCTACTATAAAGCCTAGTGTGTGAAAAACTCCAACATCTGTCTTCCTTGTAAGTCTGCTATTTAAAAAAAATAGGAATGAAAAATATCTACTTTTTGTATTGTATGTATCATTAGTTGGATTTGTGGTTTCTGCATTCTATTTCAAACAGGATTTAGCCTGAGTTCCTTAAGGGATTTATTACTGTTCATGTTATGTTTTATCATAATCTGTATTAGATTTACAAAAGACCATGGAGGATTATGATCAAAAATAGAAGGAATTTATGATAGCTTGAGGTGGGGGTTAAAACAGAAGCAGACGACACCTTTAATTTGTCAAAACTAAACATTGAACAGCTGAATAATAGTAAAAATAATAAAAGTCTGGACTCCCTTCCCTTGGACTGACCTTAGGGTTATTGTTTCTGTGTTGATCTTGAAGTTGCATTGGCTATGTCAATACCTTTGAGCTTTATGAATACTTGAATCAGACCCCTTTACAATTCCCCTCTTTGTTGAAGAATAAAGAAAATCAACATCTCATTTAATTTGTGAGGTGTCAGCCATTAATAGTTGATCTTTTTTTTTTTTCCTTTACTGCTGCTCTATTGTTTGGTAACCCCCGTATTTTTCTGTTGTCTGCAAATTTAACACATCTACTTACCAGACCAGAATGTAGATCATTGATTTTAATAAGAACGAGCATTAGGTCTAAAACAGATCCCTGCGGTACTCCTCTATTATCACCACTATGTTGTCTGCATGTTGACCAGTTCCCAGTGGGTGTGCATACATTACCCAGAAATCTTACTTTTGTAAATTTGAGATTTGTGTTAATGATTTATGTTTAATGTTTGATGAAGACATTCAACAAAGCATTAAAAAAAACATGCTGTGCTGGTACCCATTGCCAGTTCTCACAGATCTAACTAATTAGTCAAACATGATCTGCCATATTTTTTTCACATTGTCTAACTCCTAGATTTCTGTTCTATAGATCATTGTATGGTTGAATTGTAACTAATCCTTTAATATTGTCAGCTGTGATACAAGTAAGACAGATTGGTCTGTAATAACCTAGCTCAGTTGACCCGCTTCTTGTGATTGCAACTACACCTCTGTGATGGGTCCAAAACCCCTCTTGAGGCCAAACCACAGCTGGTAGTTCTCTGCTGACTCCAGACCAAGAGGAAAACCATTCTGGCATAATTTCCCTGAAAACCCTTCAATAGCTATCCTTATGTGATGGTATTTGACTGAAAACTCCTGTTGTGTTCTCCTCCACCTACTCTAATTTTAGTGCTAGAAACTTGTGGCTCCGCATAATCGAGTAAGGATGAGGAGAGGCCACAATCAAACACAAATTCTCTGTAATGGGCCCTAATCCAAAACCAAAGCCATCAACGTTTCACCAAACCGAGAGTAAGGCCTGAAGAATTTGGAGGATGCAAAACCAAAACCAGGCTTATATATATATTGCTTTTAACACACAGTTGC
Organism: Amia ocellicauda; assembly: GCF_036373705.1. Taxonomy (NCBI): domain Eukaryota; kingdom Metazoa; phylum Chordata; class Actinopteri; order Amiiformes; family Amiidae; genus Amia; species Amia ocellicauda. The sequence goes on along the minus strand of NC_089864.1, from coordinate 19,894,794 downwards.
TAAAATGCAAGTAGTGCAGCTCAGGTGTCAACTAGATTGGTTGCTCAACACTTTCACTCTCAGTGACAATAATCACCCACGTGTTGCAAATTGAATATCCTCCCAGCTAACTTAGGCTGGATTCTTGGAACTGCCCACTATTCACAATAATAAACTGCTTATCTTTTCTTTTTTTGGCAGAGCCTAGGGTACTGGACTGTAATTCTCCAAAAACGTATTTAAATGTGGCCCTTAATCTAGCTCAATAGTGGCACAAGTGATCTCCAAGAGCCCGGGCACTTTTGCAATCTGGTGTGAAGCTGGGACATGGATGAGCCCCTCCCAGAAAAGTATTCTAAATAGGGCATATTGTATGAACTAATTTATTCATAATACTGTGGTCTCTTTTTTGACATTGCCATACATTTTTTATTAAGAAAGAGAAATCACTACCAGCATGAGGTTTATTGTGGCATAAATACTTTATGGTAGAATGTTCCTTGGTCTGGTTAGAATACAACAGTGGAAAACGAACATCCCCGATAAGGGATACACCAGCGACCACCAGGCCATTGTGTTGCAGACAAAGACTGAAGGCAGTGTTCTCTCCTGGAAGCATAACATTATATTTGCAGTATTTCCAACAAAGCCCTGGAAGATAAATGTTTCTTTGTCTTTGCTACATAATGTCAATGAATTCTTAACACACGGGCAATATTGCTTTAAAAAAGTAATTTTTATACATAATAAAAAATAAAGGTTAAAATAAAGGTAATGTGCCTATAAAACAGCTGGACTGAATCAGTATTACAATTGATACTATTGATACAATTTTCCAGACCAAAAATAAGTATATAGGCTGCCATTATATGTTCAGTATTGAGGAAAATACTTTTTATATAGAAATTAAAATTTTAGTAATTGTTTCAATACTATTTCTCTTTCTTTTAAATATATTGTATAGTTTTATGGAATACAGCTCATTAGATATATGTAGTTATACAATTCTTCTAAACATTGTGAAGAACGATATATATGTGTGGGGGTGGGGGGTGGAGTTTTAAACTGACTAAACTTAGAATGTGAATCATGGACAAAACCACAATTATGACCCACCGCCCAATCGCAAATTAAAAACACAGTAGCTTGAGCGCTACAAAAGGCATGGGTATTCATTTTTCAGGAGTACTATAGTGAAACAGCGCTAATCGAAACACGCTATATCAGGGAAAGTCTGTACTCAGTGGTAGGTTTGCATTAGACAGAAGGAAGAATCTTCTTTGAAACAAAAAGTCGCCATCAAGTATTGCTTTTGCAATTTGTGATTGGTTTGTGGTATTGAATTGGACTTAACAGGAAAAGGAAAAAGGATTAATGTGAGAGACATTTAAAGGAAAGGGCAAACTGTCTCTGCAGCTGGGCAGCTGAAAATACTGTATTCATTTGGTCTAATTTGGCCTGGTATGGTTTTTGAGGTTCCCTTTCCAAGTTCATACCTCTTTTGGTTACTATAATGTATCATAGTTTGGATGAGCAGATGCATTCCTTCATACTTTTGGTTGAATGGAGTCCATACAGTGTATCCATTTTAGCAAGTGCATGCACTGCAATTAGGTAGTGAAACACTTGCACTTGCACTTACCCCAACATATTTGCTCACAAAAGGTATTGGTGGTGAAATCAAAATATACAAAATACATGAACTCAGTTGACTTGCAGCAAAAACACAAATGTAGTCTATCTTTAGTGTTACGTTTGATCATTCATTAAACAGTCTGAAAATCATATAATACTGATATTAAGTAATTGGAAAATATTTTATCATGAAAACATGTTATAGTATTTCAAAACGTATACATTGCAAGTAAGTATTAAAATTGGCATGACATGTCAAGGCAGACATAGTCGAAATACTCGAGTTCAACAGAAACATTGTGGCACGCCAGTAAATTGCTAAACTAATCCCTGCGTTCACTGCATTATTTCCATTCCATTTTCTGAATATCTGGAAATGGACATTATTTCTGACTACTCATAACTGGGCTGGGGTCAAGATCTGGTGATTTACCAGTTAAGAAAGGACTCTTATAAGAAGCTGTGAGCAGATGAATGCAGGGATATTGTGAGAGGGAGGTGAAGACAGACAAAAGTCAGAGTAGAGACCCTTACCCCTTGATCCAACTGCATTGGATCTGCTTCTTATGAAAGCTGTTTTCCCTTGGCAAAGAATGTGGTGCTTTTGTGAGTCTCTGCATACTTAATTGTATACCCAGAATAACAAGAGACCAAATCCATTATTGTTAAAATGTTATCCTTTAATCTGAAAACAAACCTCTGCATTAGCAGTATATTGCTTACTGGGACCTTTGCATAGTGCATGTAAATGATCTATTATTTACAATATTTGATAACAAGGGTATAATACATACCTCTTTAAGTATACCAGTAGATAAAGCACACTGTTCTTTTGAAGTGTTAGTTGATTGGTTTTTTTATGTAGCGACAGATCTTGGAAGTAGCTGCCGTTGTAGAGCTCTCAGTGTCATGTCTCTTACAGTGAGAAGGAGACTTGATCACATCAGAAAGTGAAGTACCCTTATCTCTGCAGTTCACTCTGCCAACCCATGTCAAAGATCTGGGATTTCCCACCATTATATCATTGTGCTTTTGCCATGAAGAATTCATTCAATAGCTTCCAGAATTCAATAAAGATTCTATTTGTTTGTTTGTTTAGCAAAGAAGCAGTTAAAGCATATGTCAATAAGACATTTGATTCAGTTTTGTTAGTTATACATGTTGCTGAAGCACAGATACTAATGTCTATATGCACAACTCTTATCACTATTATAAGAGAGTTTTTAAAATAATTTGTGAAGGAAAGCTAATTGAGGAAAGCTTTATTGGTTCCTTATAGTTCCATGCAATTGCCTGCATAAACTTACAGGGATGACCATGAACAATTATAAAGTTATATAAGTTATAAGGCTATGACCCTGCATGCTTTAGAATTGTTATTATTATTATTATTATTATTATTATTATTATTATTATTATTGCATGTAATATTGCAATATATTGTACCTTTTCATTAGGATAATTGAACATTGTAAGGGTTATTACATTTTTAGGTTCTTTTATGAGCCAATTCACCTTTACAACAGGATTTTTTCAAGCTTAGGGTTAAGATAGAATTACACCGAGGAATAATGAGCCTTTTTGTTGTTTCTCGCAGTCTAAAGCTAAGCTTCCTCCATCCATTTACAAAATGCTACCTCTCATTTACATATATATGAGTCCTAAATAGTTTTTGGGAAAGGATTAGTTCAGCTCCTCTGTGTTCCTGAAGTGCCATTATTCTGTTGTGGATTTATCTGCTCTGATGGATTTAGTACAACTCCCATCTGTTTAACTCTCAAATTAAATAGTGTTTTCTGAAATGTATTACATTTCTTAAAAAAATAAATAAATCCAGGTTAGATTTTTTCCCCCATATGTCACAACTTTCTATCAACAAAACCCTGATTTATAGCAGTGTCTCCGGTCATTATAAGGATACTTTGTTTCATTCAATTCAGTTATTTAATACAATGTTTCAGAAAAGGAGTAGCCTATAATAAATTACCTAAAAGATAAACTTAATGTTTTTCTTTCTTGTTATATATTTATATGTATTATTAATATTAATTTTATATCCTTGGTTTTGTCCATGTGTGCATGGGTTGAGCCTGTCCTTAAATACTGTTAACTCATCTGCGTATAGGAAGCACAGCTGTAAGAGTCTGTGGAAAGAAAACTTCCGTTAGACAAAAAGATATTTTGACCAAAGCAGTCACTACTAGAGCAGATTTTGTTGCGTTTTCAGTTACATTTGAAAATGTGGTTAAAGAGTGGAAGTGTATTTATTTATTTATTTTACTCTTTGTGGAAGTGGAAACTGTCTGGATTACAGTTACTTTGTTCCAAAACCTTTGTGTATTCATAAGGACTGTGGGGGTGCTAGTCTTTGACCAACAGAAGGTAGCATTTGTACCACAGATGTAGTTTAGGAAGTGATCATTTCCAGGTTGATGAAGCTGATGAATTTAGAAATTAGCCAAACAATATTCCAAATAGTATCCATCCAGCTACATTTGAAAGAAAAGTGTCATAAACATACACACAATAATATATTTCACACATAGTATTTAAACAAACATTATAAGCACATTACAAGCAAAGGATTAGGACTGTGTAAGAAGAATACAGTATGTTTATAAATGTTGACCACATTTTAAACAATTTGTATTTGATTAAAATGTATATCAATTTCACTGTAATAACACACTAAAATAATAATGTATAAGACCACTGAATAGCATTTGTTAAGACCCCTAGAAGTATCTGCTATGTTATGCCCACTTATTAGAGTGTTCTCTGTCTATTAAAAGCATACATTAAATCTGTATAGACTTCTTTATCTTATCAAGGCTAAAATGGAGAGAATGCATATGATTGAAGCCTTTTGTTGTATTAGTTATTTGGGACTATGTTGATTACAGTGAAATGAGACTACCCACTGAAGGAGCATTAGTAATTCAGTGTGGGGCAGAGCAGATATATTATCAAACGGATCCTGATCTATATTGCAGTTAATTAACAGTGAAACCTTTAAGTAGTGGATGCACTGAGGTATTTACTCATTAGTTATGTCCACCCCCTTATACAGATGTCTGCAGTAAGGAAGATAAACTCTATGCTAGATAAAAATCCAAATTATGAACTGCTTCCATGTAGACATCTTGCAAACTGATCGTCCTACACGATTGCAGATTCTGAAAGTTATCTCTAGTTAAGCAACTGCCAACAGATGGTCCTGCAACCCGTTTCTTGTGACAGTCATCACCCCTCCAAATCTTGTTTAGTGTAACAGTGTTTTTAGAAACACTTAGTATGGGCTCTATTGTGACCTTGAAAATGGCAGTGGTTTACTGGTGCATTGATAGAACTGCATTTAAAAGAAAACTAATCTGAGTAGTATATGCTTAAAACCAAGTGAACAGATACATATGGTAGTTTCTATGATATTTGACTGTCATAATCATGATATTTATTAACAAAGTAGTATATTTATATTACGGTTTCCTGGCCAGAAGACATATTGTGTCAGCAAAGTCAACCACTTTGCCAAGTCTTTAGTCAAATTAGTATTTTAAATTACACTACAAAGAGTGAGGTCCTCAGACCACACAGAGGCTGGCTAAGAGAAAAAGCAGATGCCGAACCAACCAAAAATGTTGATTAGGGGGAAGTGGAACACAAAACACCAACGACCAGCAAAGGAGTGATGACTTGTGATGCTTTCACAGATAAACAGGGACCCAGAAATGTCATTGCCTTCCGAGACAACTGGAACTGTGTTGCAGGTTGGAACTTTTTTGTTTCCAACTACTGCAGCTTGCCTAGCTTATTGAAAACCAGCTATGGTTGTTTTAGTTTTATTTGTTTTATAATCGTTCTTATTATTACAATAATCTGCATAGTTACAATTTTAAATCTGAACTTTTAATCTTGTATTACAGAATGTTTCCCCTTGAAATGATTTGAAATATACACACTGGTCTATTATTCATAAAATGAATGCAATTAATGTTGAGAAAAGAATAATAAAAATCACATTAAAGAAGACTTTAATTGTGTTAAAAAACATAACTTTTACAAATGGTTTATGGTTTAGTGAGTGTTCTTTCAGTTTAGAGTTGTCAAAGTTGGAAAAATGTATCATGATTATATTCTGAATAAATTACCTGTATCGTCTTAAGTACATTAATGATACAGTTTTTACCTGTAGTAGTGAATCTATATTTAGTGTTAAAGACAGCAGACAATACACCTATTAGGACTGGTACTTATGGTAGTTTGCTTTAAAAATAGGGAATTAATTTGTAATAATGATAAATACTATTTTAGGAATATAAACCTTATAGTCCAGATACAAACACCTAACTGCTGAGACACATAGAGTTGCATTTCAGGGTTCACTCACACTGCTCAGCACCGATGGGGTTAAGAGTCAATATTATGCAGTTATGCTCGAGCACCAGTAGAGCTCTAGACCTCGGAGCCCAAAGCAATGAAACAGGGATTCATATCTTGGAATTGGTTAGGCTTCTGAAAACCTATAATGAGTTGATAGTCTTATAATGGTTATGCCACAGAAGTAGTCTGATAATGGGCCTCATTTGCCATGAAAAACATTTAGACTGTAAAGCCACTTAAACAAAGTAGTCGTGACATACTAAAAATCAGCCATGCCGCCACGAGTGAACTATCATTAGGTGAAACTTGATGACTTTGGAGCCCGTGCAATTGTTTAAATGCTCACAGAGGGTATTTTGGTGACGCTAATGGAAACCGAAATATTCCGAGCTGGCAGAGCACAGCACTGTTGTCATTAAGCAATATGGCATCTCAAGATGCATGTTGTTGGATATGGCCACACCTGCTGTGAGGAACAAGGCCAATCCAAAATGTAGAAGTGATCTGAGATATCACCACAGTATGACGTCACGTGGGAGGTGCAAGGAATTGGAAGCCTGCCATAATATGCGTAGATGTATCCCTACCCTGGAGAGAGCAAAAGAGTAAGTCTCAGTGACAAACATCCCTTGGCCCTGTATTCCTTTTTTTAGTCTGCCTTAAAAACGTTTTTAAATTAGCTTTTGTGGTAATTCGTAATACACAAATTCCTGCTAAAGGCAAGGTTGAAAATGCTAAATTAATTCCTGAGCAACACATGAACTAACTTATGTCACCAAAGATTAAAATCTTCAAAAGTAAAGTAAAGAATTTAACTTGTATAAATGCCTGAATATCACCGGAAAATATGTAAAGCATTTGCTTCCATTTGTGTGGAAAATAGTTCACTTGGAGAAGTCAATATATATTTTTGGAAGTGTATAACAATTAGGTCTTCCAGGGGTATTAGCTTTGAAATAGGTGACAAAAGGACATGTGGCTTGCTGTCCTTCTGGTTTCTGTTTTTCTCTGGGATAAATAGAAGAAACTTTCAATGATCAAAGGAATTCGTCTAAACGCCCCCCCCCCCCCCCCAAAAAAAAGCTCCTTGGCCAAACCTTCCAGTTTTCCTTTTGTCATTGAAGACGTTTTCTCCAGAGAGTGACCTATAGGAAACTCGTACCATGATCAGTTTGCATATCTGTACCTAATAGATGGGTAATTATTTTCAGTTCTGCAATGTTGTTCAGCAGACTGAGCGTGTGCCTCCTGGAAGTATCTTGTGTATTTTCTATTTTTACTGCATTGTGTTGAAAGCTCTGGAAGCCCTTGTCAATGACTTTTCATTTAGGACCAACAGAATGTCACAATTTATTAAAACATCATTACTCAAATATTCCACCCCACCAGCAATTTCAAATAAAAATATCTGAAGATAACTACCCTGGCCTAAAGGTCAACTTTGCTCTGTCACTTCTGATCTTATCTTGTATTTCCATTCAGGGCAAGTATGCTACGTGTGTGATAGCTTTCCAACATTTTCTTTATACATATTTAAGGTTTATGGCCTTAAAAAAAATATATATATATATATATATATACACTCACCTAAAGAATTATTAGGAACACCTGTTTAATTTCTCATTAATGCAATTATCTAACCAACCAATCACATGGCAGTTGCTTTAATGCATTTAGGGGTGTGGTCCTGGTCAAGACAATCTCCTGAACTCCAAACTGAATGTCTGAATGGGAAAGAAAGGTGATTTAAGCAATTTTGAGCGTGGCATGGTTGTTGGTGCCAGATGGGCCGGTCTGAGTATTTCACAATCTGCTCAGTTACTGGGATTTTCACGCACAACCATTTCTAGGGTTTACAAAGAATGGTGTGAAAAGGGAAAAACATCCAGTATGCGGCAGTCCTGTGGGCGAAAATGCCTTGTTGATGCTAGAGGTCAGAGGAGAATGGGCCGACTGATTCAAGCTGATAGAAGAGCAACTTTGACTGAAATAACTACTCGTTACAACCGAGGTATGCAGCAAAGCATTTGTGAAGCCACAACACGTACAACCTTGAGGCGGATGGGCTACAACAGCAGAAGACCCCACCGGGTACCACTCATCTCCACTACAAATAGGAAAAAGAGGCTACAATTTGCACAAGCTCACCAAAATTGGACAGTTGAAGACTGGAAAAATGTTGCCTGGTCTGATGAGTCTCGATTTCTGTTGAGACATTCAGATGGTAGAGTCAGAATTTGGCGTAAACAGAATGAGAACATGGATCCATCATGCCTTGTTACCACTGTGCAGGCTGGTGGTGGTGGTGTAATGGTGTGGGGGATGTTTTCTTGGCACACTTTAGGCCCCTTAGTGCCAATTGAGCATCGTTTAAATGCCACGGCCTACCTGAGCATTGTTTCTGACCATATCCATCCCTTTATGACCACCATGTACCCATCCTCTGATGGCTACTTCCAGCAGGATAATGCACCATGTCACAAAGGTCGAATCATTCCAAATTGGTTTCTTGAACATGACAATGAGTTCACTGTACTAAACTGGCCCCCACAGTCACCAGATCTCAACCCAATAGAGCATCTTTGGGATGTGGTGGAACGGGAGCTTCGTGCCCTGGATGTGCATCCCACAAATCTCCATCAACTGCAAGATGCTATCCTATCAATATGGGCCAACATTTCTAAAGAATGCTTTCAGCACCTTGTTGAATCAATGCCACGTAGAATTAAGGCAGTTCTGAAGGCGAAAGGGGGTCAAACACACTATTAGTATGGTGTTCCTAATAATCCTTTAGGTGAGTGTATATATATATATATATAAAAATTAGTTTCCTGATTTTTCATATTCAGATTGTTGCTGATAGACCATGCACAGGCGACAAGACACATTTGTTTTAACTTGACTTTTCTCATGGATGCCAATGCTATTTTGTGTACAGTGGCTCCTATTAATCAAAGCCTTTAACACAAAAGTGCTGTGCAGACCATTTTGAAAAGATAAATGAAATGCTACACACTGTGAAGCTTAACCAATATATAATGGACATAGATGTGTGTTGTGTTTCCCAATCTTACATCTGTTAACATTATGTGCATACACGTACGGTATTTTTACTGCTATACGTTTTAATTTCTGAAAGTTTGTATATTCCAAAATGTTAAAATAATAAAAGGCCAGATTTATGTTGTCACATGTTTCAAATATTACACTATTGTAATAAATTGAACATGAAAACAGTTCTGAATTAAGAGGAGAATGTACCCCAGCTAATGTCGTACTTATTTGCCCTATCTAGCCTGTGGCAGTAGCTTAGAAGTCACAGCCAATGTCAAATATTTTTGTAATTAACATTGAGGTAAACTGTAGCCAGTTACATAAGTACATTCAAGCAGGTAAATGTACACCGATCAGCCATAACATTATGACCACTGACAGGTGAAGTGAATAACACTGATAATCTCGTTATCATGGCACCTGTCAGTGGGTGGGATATATTAGGCAGCAAGTGAACATTTTGTCCTCAAAGTTGATGTATTAGAAGCAGGAAAAATGGGCAAGCGTAAGGATCTGAGCGACTTTGACAAGGGCCAAATTGTGATGGCTAGACGACTGGGTCAGAGCATCTCCAAAACTGCAGCTTTTGTGGTCAGTACCTATCAAAAGTGGTCAGTACCTATCAAAAGTGGTCCAAGGAAGGAAAAGCGGTGAACCGGCGACAGGGTCATGGGCAACCAAGGCTCATTGATGCCTGTGGAGAGCGAAGGCTGGCCCGTGTGGTCCGATCCAACAGACGAGCTACTGTAGCTCAAATTGCTGAAAAAGTGAATGCTGGTTCTGATAGAAAGGTGTCAGAACACACAGTGCATCGCAGTTTGTTGCGTATGGGGCTGCGTAGCCGCAGACCAGTCAGGGTGCCCATGCTGACCCCTGTCCACTGCCGAAAGCGCCTACAATGGGCACGTGAGCATCAGAACTGGTCCACGGAGCAATGGAAGAAGGTGGCCTGGTCTGATGAATCACGAGTTCAAGGTGTTGACTTGGCCTCCGAATTCCCCAGATCTCAATCCAATCGAGCATCTGTGGGATGTGCTGGACAAACAAGTCCGATCCATGGAGGCCCCACCTCGCAACTTACAGGACTTAAAGGATCTGCTGCTAACGTCTTGGTGCCAGATACCACAGCACACCTTCAGAGGTCTAGTGGAGTCCATGCCTCGACGGGTCAGGGCTGTTTTGGTGGCAAAAGTGGGACCTACACAATATTAGGCAGGTGGTCATAATGTTATGGCTGATCGGTGTATGTTGTCATTATTATTATCATTATTATTATTATGTGACAACAAAATTATAGTCTAGAAGATAAAGTAGGAAATTGTGCTTCTTGATTTATATACATAGGAACATAAGAAAGGTTGTAAATGTGAGGAGACCATCTTGCTAATTTTTTTGCTAATATCTTATTAATCAAAGGTTCTGATTAGTATTAGTATTAGTATGATATGGAAAGTTTGTTTCTGAGTCTGTCCTCAATAGGTTACACTTGCACATAAAATATGGCCTCGACCAAATCAAAACTTTGACACATCCGCGAACCGCAAAGGATGAATTTGCCCTATATCCTGTTTACATTTATAAATCATTTAAAGTGGCTTCTAACAATAAATTAAACTGCAATTTGCACTCTGTGATTCACAGGTGATTTGGTGTAGCCAAATGTTTCTGTTTTGGGTTTGGGATCTTGATTATCTGAATAATATATTTCAAATCAAATTCAGCCATAATCAAATCATACCTGAATGGGACAGAAACAAAAACAAACACAGTTTTATATCTAAGTTTCAATGGTATTAAAATGTATTATAACATGGCATAATCTGTTACTCTGAAGCCAGTACATAACCTTACTCTATTTAAATAGATATCTTCATAATGGGAGGCAGTCTTGAAAGGACAATGGATCATTATTTGGTTTGCTTTTGTCTGGAAGGTGGATTACATTTGAATCTAGGTAAAGTTTCAAAGAACTGTACCCAGTAGAAACCAGCATATCCAATCAGATTCCTCTTCTGTGACAAATGAATACCGCATTATAAAAAAAAAACATATCATATCATACATATGATAATAACACACATCAATACACATCAATTAAAACAGAGAGAATTCTAAGTAACAATGTTGATAAGATTGCCAAACATATTTTCATAGAGTCTTAAGTAGTGTATAGTGGTGAATTTTAGTGTTTAAAATGTGAGTGTTTTAAGGAGAGCAAATGAGGTAAAGAAGAGAAATATCTATATCTATATATCTATCTATATAGCTAGTTCAGTTCCTTCCAGAGCTCTTAGTACATGCCAATGCAAAATAAATGAAAATAATCACATTGGCAATAAGACTGAATTGCTGCTGCTCTCTCACTGGTGTGAAACTGCAGGGAGTGTGTTAAGTAGCCTCCCCTAAGCTGTGCTCCACATGTGTTTTTTTAATGTGTGCTGTAACACCACTAGAGGAAAGAGGTGGGTCAGACTTGCCTGTGTTCCTATTGTCAGACTGCCTAGGGAGAGTGCCGAGAAAAACCTGTCGAGGGGATCTTCTGTCATCTCCCCGCACGCAGCGCAGCGCAGCGCATTACAGTCCCACTCTCTCTCTCTCTCTCTCCCTCTCTCTCCCTCTCTCTCTCTCGCGCTCTTGCACAGCTGCTCTCACTCTCTGGGTCTCTCTCTGATGGTACAGCAGTCTGCTCAGTCTACTGGAGCTCAGGACGGGATTAGGCGCTGCCAGTGACTATTCAGAAAAAAAAAGCAGCCCAAAGAAAGGAGCATTGCTGCTGTAGCCCTCGTTAATTTCCTGACAAAGCCTCATTATCCACCACATATTGCTCTCTGTGGTAGATGTTCCATGTTGTTTGAAGTTCTTCTCCTTTGACTTCCACACCAGGAGCAATGTGAGCACAGCTATAGAAGAGCGCTTGCCTTCAGTGAAACTGACCTAAATCACCTGTTAACCTTCAGATTTTAGGATCCCGTTTTGGACTGCGTGGGGTCTTCGCTGCAGGACTGCACTTTGAACGGCAACACTGGGACCATGGACTACCTCCTTGGGATTGTACTGCTACTCTCTGGGGTGTCTCTACCAACAACTGTATTTTCTCAACAGGGAAAAACCAATGTCCCAAGGCTGAAGCTATCTTACAAAGGTACGCACTGTGTTATTATTATTATTATTATTATTATTATTATTATTATTATTATTATTATTATTATTATTATGTGTTTTATTATGTGTCTCTACATATATTTCTGAGGTCGAGGTTTAAAAGCAAAAGCTTGCCTTGTTTGTGATATGGAGTGCTTATTTTTGCTATATTGTTTAATTGTTTCCATGTGCTCAACAAGTCTTATTAAAATCATTGCATCGGCTTTCACAGTACTTCCCCTGGAGTGTTAACAGAGCTTCATTCTGTATATTATACCACAGTTATACCACAGAGCAATGTGTTACTAGGATACAGTTTTTGTCAAATTGATTGAAAGTCATATTTCTACAAAAACGTGGAAGAAAAATGTATTTCCCAGTATAAATGTGTAGTAAATAAATACATTCTAGCATAAACTCAGTTGGTAGTTTCATATAAAATCAGAATCATTCACTTCATACAAATATAGAACTTTTTTTTTTCCAAATGAAAGAAAATGTGTTTTCATCCCTTTCTTGACACAGGCAGCGTTATTTTCCAATCTGTGTGTGTAAATGTCTGTTACTCCTTCTAAGTCTAGCCCTAAATAAGGTTCTTTGTGAGGTTATAGTCAAAGCAGACTTTTCATCTATAACTAAAACAACCGCTAAAGTTTTGAGGGATCTAAGTTTCTTTAATGTACATTTAAAAGCTGTTTTGATTATTTGCCCGGAACAGGACTGAAATCTTTCCTTCAGAGCAAAGGAGAAAGTTAAACTTCTTCTGGAAATAAGAGCTTTATATAAACTACATACAGAGATATATTTTACTTTAGTTAAACTAACAGCAGTACTAAATACATACATATTTGGCATTTTGTGTTTCTTTACTATGTGTTGTTACCCCTACAGATCACGTAGGTCACATTGCCAAAGACTTATCATTCTATACACATTTGTGTTAGAATATATATATATATATATATATATATATATATATATATATGCTCTATGTGCATTTGGTTTATATAATTTGAGTATAATCAGAGGAAACAAACCAAGCAAAAATAATAAAACAACACACGTGTTTTAACAAACTTGACGTCTACTTCAATAAGACTATTCAAGACATAATATGATTAATAATAATGCAATGACAACTGGAAAGCCAGACTTAGATCTTTCTTAATATGTGTCATTATATTGTAAATTACTGATAAAAAGGTCAATATATATGAGGTACTTTTCAATAAAACAATGTCTAAAAATATGCTATTTCGATTTTGAGAAGGTACAGAGTTATGTAAATCATATCCACATGTCTGTGGCCACGGATGTCAAATAAGACCAACTTCAAACACAGTTTTAACCAGAAGCATTTAAGAAAATATTTGCAGTCTAGATCATTGAATTGCAAAATAAAACTAGCCAGACCCATATTTCACCTAAATTATCTGTCAGTTCTAACCTTTTTTTAATATTTTTAGTTTTAGTTTTAGGCAACTCTGATAAAGTGTACAATTCATATATACAGCTTATTGCAACTGATAAAAAAGGAAATGATCTACAAAATATCAATGAACTGACTCTTACAGATATTATGAAGATTTTATGCATGTATTTGTGTATGATTGTATTGTATTTGCCGGGAGTTTGTATGGAATATTTATTGTGGTATCTTTGTTACTCTTTAGCAGCATTCGGTTGATTTTGCTACTTGCACAATCATTCCTGAACTGTATGTTGACAGCTATTGAAGAATTGTCCAAAAATGTATTTACAAAATTACTGAAAACAAATTGTAAAGTAAAATATAGATTTAGACAAGTAGACCTATCATAGTTCAATTGACTGCTAAAAAACTATAATGATTAAAACCATGAATTATAACTTCTTATCAATGCTCAAATGTTGACAATTCTCGAATACATACATTGGCCATGTACTGAGAACAAACCCACAGATTGTAACTATAAGATACAGCAATATCAAAGAGTCTTATTATCGTGGATATCTGTACAGTAACTGAAAGGTTTCTGAATGACAAAATGAGATATGCCCTCGGCCAAATAGGTTTTAACATAGAATCACCTATGTCTTTTATAATTATATTTGAAATAAATGCAAATCTATATGTAAAAGTACTGTACTTTTCAAGGGTTGCAGTTGTAGTTTAACAAAATCCATTCTTTGTGATGTTAACACAAGTTGCCAGTGATGTGCAAGCATGACTGTTTAAATACGGCTTCTATTATAGGATACCTATTGTCAGGGCATGATGGGATAGATGTTAAAACACCTGCCTACCCTAAACAGCAAACTGTGGAAAAAATATTAGAGAACAGTACATGCGCCGCAGGTGTTTAATTGTGCGTTTGGTGCCTATTGAGCAGCATTTCAGCGTACTCCATAGGGTGTAGTCAGGATATATTCAATGGAGAGAGTTTCCAAAAGTAATCCCAGTGGGAGAAACTGGTTGTTAAGAAAAGTGCCATTCTGTTTATGTGTATCCAGCTAGTAATTACTTAAAATAAACTGAAAAGAATGCGTTGCAGACGACTGTTCAGAGGAACACAAAGTGAGCAACGTTTCATTCTGCCCCATAATTATACTGACACGTCGTCTTTATTTGCAAGGGTACAAGGATTTTTTTAACAGTAGGTAAGCACTGAAGGCAGTGTGCTATACCTAGAACCATCTATAAAGCTAATTTTAATGCACGTCAGTCTTTAGGCCTTGTTATTCCTTGTACACGATTATATTCTGAGTAAATATATTACCTTGGAAACAATTGCAATGGCTTTGCCATGGTCTTACATCTTTTAAAACCAGTTTGACCAAACCAACACTTACACTCCTTGTATGTTTTCTTTTAAATTGAACAATTTTAAACCCTGTGTCATATGCAGAGGGTAGTGTTTTAGCAGTGGTAATACTGGTAATACTGACCCCTGCAGGTAAAAAATACACATCAAGAAATCAGCATAATATAGCAATTTTGTCTAATCCCATGTTTTTCTCTGGATTTTAAGTAACCCCTATATCTAAAATTAACATTTTTATCACCTGAGAATAAATATGCTCAAATACAAAATAATTACCAGAGTATTACCTTATATTGCACATCTAAATATGCATATGTTAACTATACTATTGTTGTTCAGTAGTTATAATGTCGCAAGATAGTAACTTAAGTATTAAACAAATAATGCAAATAATAAATCAATCAATTAACAAAAATGTACCACAGAGCTGCTGGGATCTTACCACAATATTCAACAGAAAGCAGAGAATAGGAAACCTAACTATGAGTGTCTGGTCCCAGTGTCTTTGTAGAGTACCTTAGTTCTTGGTAACTTCATTACCATTAGCAGTATGCAGAACATAAGGTAATAAAATTCGATCTCAGAAATTAAGGACTGCAGGTGTTCAGTTTAAATCTCACTTTACTCCTGTAATTCTAGACTCCCTTTTCAAGGTTTTATTGTAGGCTCTGGCCTAGTTATTTTGCACTGAATGGTGTTAATATGAGAATAAATCTGCTTTAACCCAACACTCGTTATTCTGCTGTTGAGAATTCAGTCAATATATACGTCCCAAAAGGTGAAGGGGTTCAAAGGAGTAGCCTGTGTGAAATGGGCCGGAAATAATTTAATTCAGCACCAATGTGTCTGCATGTCAAACACCACGCCACGTCTCGATACATTTGCTTTAGGATACCATTGCTGTTCAGCTTGTTCCATGGTCAACTGTACATGGGGGAATACGAACACATTTTTTGGTGTTTACTTAAATATTTATATGTCAGTACCTGCTTTAAATATCTAGGCATGTCATGGTATATTATTGTCGTTATTATTATTTAATTTCACAAATAGTCTATGTTAATTAAGTCTTAAGTCTTACAAAATACTTTAAATAGCTTTTAATTCATCATGAGTCTGCAACTATGCTGAAATGCTTTAAATTGTATTGAAAAATTTTGGGATTTTTGGTTGTTGTATATGTGTGTGTGTGTGTGTTTGTGTTGTAACATGATTATAAGCACATTTACTTCCCGGTCTTGTGCTTCATGCAGATGTATCAGCCACAATTAAAGAAATCCAAAATAAAACACATTGTAC
Source organism: Amia ocellicauda (assembly GCF_036373705.1). Classification (NCBI taxonomy): domain Eukaryota; kingdom Metazoa; phylum Chordata; class Actinopteri; order Amiiformes; family Amiidae; genus Amia; species Amia ocellicauda. The sequence goes on along the minus strand of NC_089864.1, from coordinate 19,878,502 downwards.
TGGATTTAGAATGCATCGTAGGTTACTGTAAAAACATATTAATGCAAAAGAAATAATAATTGGCTTTCTCCCATATCCCTTAATGTATTGATTTTTGGAGGTTAAAAAAGTCCTCTAGGTATATGAGTTAAGCCCTTCTGCGATGAATAGCAGGAGTTTAAAACAGGCTGAGCCCTTAAAATTGAATTCCTAATCCACCGGGCTATCACCGTGTTGCTTGTGGCAGTGCAGTAATTAGTTTGGTGCTTTGTTTATCCCCCATAAGCCAACAGCTTTCTCTCATCTCCTCGCTGTTTTGGGCCAGGTTGAGAGCTCTAATAGCCCAAAAGGACAGCCAGGCCTGACTGCTACTACCCAGGAGCTCCTTCTTTCAGCCCCTTCTTGACTCAGGCCATATTTATATCAGCAAGAAGAAAAGCTTTTCCTGGGGGCAACTCACCACCCAGGATGAGGTGTAAACATTGCTGACATGCCAGTCCATATAAACCTTAATGCTGTCTGAGAATTTCAAGTGCTAACAGTGTCCTAGGCTGGAAAATGTCCGTCCTGTAGGAATAATATAATAAGTCATAATAAACAAGGAATAACTAGAAGTAAAAGTGGTGCTATGGAAGCTGAAACTATTTATTATCTATAAAGCTTACTACAGCATTCAAAAGCATAGTGTATATCTCAGCTATCTTTCTATATAGGTGGCTGTGTGAGCGGGTTTAAATCCAGTTTATTTTAAAAGCCAGGTTTCAAATATGTGAATATACAGTATTGGGTTTCAAATTTCAGTGTGTGGCCCTTTAATTCTCCGTAACATCTAGGTGTATTTATTGCTCACATTAAATTATTAGCAGAAATGTTTTTGGAGAGCATGCAGATTCCTGTGTGTTATTTTCCTGCAGAATGTCTATTTTCACCTATCATTGCCAGAGGACATGACAAAAAAAGTCATTTGCAGGGAATCTGCAGAATGTCAATGTCTGACACACCTGAGTGCACGGGGTAGTGCGCAGCCTTGGCAGAAGGGTGTAATGGAAAATACATTCGCAAAGATAATCCCTTGTTGTACTAAAGTGCACAGAAAACAATGGGATGCTTCTCCTTCTTGGCTACACTCCACAGAGAAATGTCGTCTTTTTTGTCCTATTACAGAGTGAGATGTTTACAACACATCTATCTATCATCCCTACAAGTGTTTCTAATTAGCGGTGTGACAATGAGATTTGTTGACCCGGGTTATGTTTGCACTCGCGATAGTAAAGAGAGCCAATTCTCAAATCTGCTCATGTAAAGTTCTTCGCTTTGTATAGAACTTAGGAGAATATATGAAGTTATTCACAGATTTTAAAACACTAAGATAAGAAGAGGCTATCATTGGGACAAATGTGATAAAGATTGGAAAGTAAACATTTATGTCAGTCTTGAAATTGCTGAATACATTGGGTAAACAGTGTGCAGCTGTATTGGGAAACAGTACAGGTTTGCATTTATGCTGGTATGTTTGGTATTTATCATTTTGTATTTGTAAAAAAAAACAACCCCCCCAAAAATGATTATAGTATATGCCCAAGTGGGGTATTGAATAGAACTATAAATGTTTTATTCAGAGAGTGAACTGCATTCTGTGTTAAATCAAGGGTTGTCATTCTTGGAAACCGTTTAAAACAGCTATCATGGTGTAATAACTTTGATTTAATCTGACCCTGCATGCGTTATCAAGAAGAAGATATGTACTTAATGGGAAAGTACTATTTGCCGCTGTGAGCGGAACGCACTGCTGGGTTGAACCTGTGTACGTGTGCTGTACAATGCAGCGAATGAATAATCAAAATGTAGGGTAAAAGCATTTATTTTTATCAGATTCCAATGGGAATGTTTCAGTGCATCCATCTGCCTGCTACATTTTAGATCCATTGTAACAGAATAAATTTGCAGGATGAGAGATAGCAGGATGGCGGAGAGCCTATCACATGGTGTTGCTTACCGTTACTATCAGCAGATGTAACAATCTGTCAGCAGGGGAGTGATTCATCATTACTGCAAGTGAGTGCTATGTTTCCTTTCCACACCTAGCACCAAGGTTATGCTAACAATGCCATTCCACGAGATGACTCATTTGTCTTATCATTAAATACTCTGCGCAGATAGGAGGATAACATCTCTTCCTTTTCTGTCATTTCCCCTCCTTTTAGCATCTCTCTCTCCTTTGTAACCTGACAGTTTTTCATCAGCTAAACTAATCGATAGTCAGTGTGTGAGGGACACTTTCCAGATATCTATTCATGCTTGCTAAAATACTCATCTTTAAAACACTGCAGAACTATTTAAGAACCCCTAAGAAAATAATGAGAATCTGGTGCTTTAATTTAGACATAGTAGATGTACATTAAACGTATCATGTTCACTCACATTTACTTCCTCAGCGCTACACAGTCTGAACCATGTTCAAAACTACCCTTGTGGTTGAACCGTAATGTCAAGTATAAGTCAGATGTAATTAAATGGTTCCACATATACTTAATAGCTATGTATCATGGAAAAAATTGTTAATGTGGCGACCCAGAAATATTGTATTTCAACCAAAAAAATTGTGCTCTATATATTTCTCTGGATATTCTTGTTTGGTGTAATAACATGCATTAACTTCAATTCAATAGGGCCCTGAGGACCAGATTGACAAATTTGGTTCCAGTTTCCTTTATGTCACCAAAATTCAGAACTCTCTGTGAAGCATTACCTGAAAGTACATTTATATTCATCTTCCTTTTCAACCTGTCAAAGACCTCCAATTAAGGTGGGGGGGTGAAGTGCTGTTGGTTACATTCTTTAAGAGAAGGTGCATTCCTAGCTGAGATAGTAAAGAGGGTAAACTGGTTCAAACTTGCATTTTAGTTAAAAAGGAAGCAGAAACACTATACTCTGGGATGACACAACTCACGGGTTGAAATTCAAATTCTTTGTTGTTTACAAAAAATATGTTTCTATGTAGTAAGTCCCTAACACCTGGGCTGTTGGGTGTTTGTGCCATGACAGTGTCTAAACAGCATTCCGCCAGCTATGAAACACATAAAGCCCCGCAAAAGGGTAACATAAATTCCTTTGTTGAGCATTTACCTAGGACCATTGTTCAGTCCTTTTAAAAACCAGTCCCATATTCTACCAAGGATTAACGGAAATAAAAGGTTTGGTTCAATCTCTTTCTCTTCAAGGTGTTGGAGTCTTGTTTCAGAACTAGCACACCTGAAAGAGATTGGAATTCCTCAAGAAACTGGATAAAGTTTTAATCACTAAGATCAGCACGACCTTCAGTTTGCTTTGTCGAAGAGCACATTTTTAAAATTAAAAGCAGCATTACTGGACATTTCCTGCTATTTTGGGATGTAGAATATGTTTTATTTTTATTTTTTTCATTGGGAAATGATCACTGTGTCTTATAACACATTTTGTTCTAAGAATATGTGGTTTGTTTTGAGATATTCTAAATTTAAATTCGTTGTCTCCTGATTTTAAAGAGTAATTAAACATTGATTAAGCAATGAAAATGCAGATGTACATTGTGTACTTTATGATTTGCAGTTAATAATGTAATAACATATTTGATTATATTAACCATATTTATCATCAGCATATCTGTTATAATTAAATACATACATTTCTGAATTCACAATGTTAATATTTATTTAATACGTTTTTTGGGTATCCTCTTTGGGAATTAAAAGTACACTGTTAGTGGGTTCAGACCTCAGAAGGGAAGTCTTTGCCACTCCCCCACACAGAAGCTCTTCTGCTTCTGCAGGTTTCTTGGCTAGTGCATCTGAACTGCTATCTTCAGTTCATACCATTTGATTGAGGTCTGAAACGTCATAATGTCCTAACAAAAACACAGATTTCATGTTCTCTTAGATATTTCTTTGTGTACTTTGGATGATTAAGCTCATGCAAAGCGCATTTGTGGTCAGGCCTGAGCTTCATCACAGGAGTCAACTAGGTTTTCTTGGCTAAAATGTCCTGATATGTGTTGGAATCCCTCCACTGTAACCAGCACACCATGACGGGCTGAAACAACACAGACCCACCTTGTTATTTTCAGCTGGGATGAAATTGTTTTCGACACAAAAACTTTTGCTTTTCTTAAATCCAAAAGCACTGTCCAATTATATCCACTTTTGTTCTTTTATGCTGAAAGGTGAACTTCTGTCACAGTTTCAGCTTTCTTTCTATACTTTGCTGCTTTCATTTTCCCTTCTATCCTGACAAGTGCCCTGTCCCTGCCGATGAGGAAAATCTCTATAACATGATACTGCCAATACCATGCTTCACAGAACTACAAAACTTTTTCCGCGTGGGTACAGAATGTGCTGAGTGTTTCAGGTGGGCTTCCTTATGTAATGTCTGCCTTGCCACCGTGCCTTACTGGCCAGATTTGTGGAGTGCTGGGGCAGGGGCGGTTCTACAGGGGGGCAACCCAACTGTAGTGCTTGCTCCCCCGCTGCCGACAAAACACCTCCAGCCCCAAACCCCCCCGCCAGCACCATGGACAACACACCGTCAGCACCCCCCCCCGCTAGCACCATGATGATGCCCCCCAAAAATCACAACTTGCCCCGGCCATGCCCCCCCAGCTAAAATGGTCTAGAAACGCCACTGTGCTGGGGACATTGTTGCCACACTTTGACCAGCCTGTAGCTCCTGCAAAGTTGCCATTGACATGTTGGTAGCCTCTCTGATCTGTCTCCTTCTTGCTCGGCAGGGTCTTGGTGGTGCCACACACCTTCCACGTCTTAATAATCGTCTTGACTGTGCGCCAAGGGATATTCAAGACCTTTGATATTGTTTTATAACCACCCCCTGATCTGTGCTTTTCAACAACTTTGTCCTGAGTTCTTTTGAAAGCTCCTTGGTGCTCATGGCTGAGTCTTTGGTTTTAATTGGATTTAGTTAATCTTATGAAGACTGGGTTATTCTGTTAATGTAATTGTCATGTATTGCCTTTTACTAGTTTATGTAATGATTACTTATATAGTCAATTTTAATTGGAGTGGTTTTATTGATATCTTGAGATTTCAGACACTAAACCAGGTAATTGGTTTCTTTTAATTTCCCATGAATTTCGTAGAATTTCTCACAGTAGATCTTAATATATAATTTCTAAATGTTATATCAATATTTATACAAGTTTGTTTTACTTCTCATAAACACCATATCCTAATAAGGAATAAATAGACCACAGCCAAGAAACCACTAGACAGTTACTGTTCTTAAACTTGTATGCCTATTTTATTTTTTAGAAGATATACTCAGATGTCATACTCAGAGAGTATACTACCAAAAGTAGTATATTGAGCATGTATAGATCACTGCACAATTTGTTCGTATGGTGGGTCAGCAATGAATGCTAAACAAAATGAAAAACTACATTATTAGCAGTATGTCTTTTTTTCTTTTAAGAATGACAAGTACCCCTCTTATAGGTTAGTCGATTGCTTCCATAATTGTTTAATTTAATTATGCACAGCTATTGAGATGCATAAAAAATGCAAGCGGATATAAAAATGCAAGAATGCTGAGAATAGGCTTCTGTCCAAAAAAATCATTTTTTTTCAGGGCACCTCAAAAGCGGCTACTTAATTTCCATTATTTATTTAAAGCAACAAACGGTTGCTTTGCATGAATCAGTATTTTGCTGCTGTGTAGAGTATGTTGATTGTATTCATGGTGCAGTATAAGTGGGTTGTGTAAGCAGTACTTAACATTACAAAGCGCAGCTGCAGCTGTGGCTCATCTTCTCCTTTCTAAAAGCACAAAGCAAAATCTATTAACCAGCTTTTCCTTACCTCTCACCTCTTCAACAGGATTCCAAACATTACTGTCAACACACATGCAATATAAGCGAACAATATAGCTTTTTCTGCAGGTTCCACAAGTATGGTTTTGCCATCCTTGCTTTCCCACAGTCATAATAGCCTGAGGTAAATACAGTACCAGATAGCACCGGATCCCATATTTGATAACTTTGTGTCTAAAATGTTGTGATTTTCTGGAACAGTTTTTTGCAACAACAACACAAAAGTACTGTATATTCATAACAAGTACACTGAAATATCGTTATTTAATGTTCCATGATGTTGGAGCCCTTCAGAAAGTCTTGTCTTTCGTTCACCAGCATCCAAGTAATTTACTATTTTTAAAATACCAGGTGGAAGTGGGGAATTGACAACACGTGCGAGCTAAAGAAAGTGTCAGAAAGAATCAGCACAAAACAAATGTAGCTGGATGGAAAGTGCTGAATTGCTTCTTGAAATAACTTAGTTATTTACTTCTTTGGCAAGAGAATGAGCAGAAACAAATGGATGGGGATTCTGGGTCAAGGACATAAAATGCTGGGGTTTATGGGTATCCTTGAGGGCCAGACAGTCTTCATTTTTCAATTCCACCTGTGTTTTGGTTTAGAGAATGTAACTAATAATTTACTTAACTGAACCATTTTCCTATATCTTAAGCAGATATAGTAGAAATAGATTGGCAATAGCTGCTAGATTAAGACCTTTGAAGACAGGATTTTAAGAACTCATGCCAAGGAACCAGGGGTCAATTTAAGACATGGGTAATTGTTACCAATGCTTGGTGTAGCACTTGTTGGTTTCCCCTACCACAGTCCTTTTTAGATGTGTGCCTGAAGATTCAGCAGAAACAATTATGAACTGCCCATGAGAAATACTGATAGATATGTGACTAGTAGTCAGCATAATGAATCAAAACAATAGAGTCAATCCACAATCCAGTCCCAGATGTTCAAAAACCTATTTAAGCAGTTCATCTTTCTCATTCCTTGCTTTGTCTAACCTGTTTAGATACCATAAAACAAGTGCTTAATCAGATTTAGCAGCAAGATAGTCACGGAAAAGGCAAGGCATGCCAAATGATGAGTAAAGCGGATGAGCACTGATTTAATACTAAGTACTTACACAACTGTGAAGGACAGGTTCCTGAAGAGTCAGATATTGATTGGACTCTGCCAGCCACTTTCCCCTAAGGATCGGTGAACAATGAATTTCACGTGTGATGACTAAGCCGTTGTCACCTCTGCGACTGTTGATATTGTCGTGAAAATTGCAGTGGAATGACAGTCATGTAACGGACATCCTCTTGTGATGACTGTCCATTCTCCATCATGCGTTGTGTATGAATACGGTCATTTAGTAACGCTGTGTATTACAGATAACATATAGAGAGTTTTAGCAGAATACCAATCTCCTTTTGAGGGGCACACACTCTCATTTCCTACACTAATAAAGAGAGCATGTAACACAGTCCCATTGGAGTCCAGAGGTAATGTAGCAAAGATGCTTCCATCCATAGTAGGGGTTTACTGAGCTGTGAACAAAAGTGATAGTCTCATGAATCTAGACATGCAGGACATAAAGAACATTCAGTCTCTTGTCATTAATAGGAAGCTTAGATTACCGCAAATGCAACATAATTTTGCCGCTCTGCTTTCAGTTTATTTTTGCGGGCTCACATTGGCAGGTGCGGTCAACACCTCATTAAACACTTCTGGGTCCTTTGTATAACATTTTATAGCTTTGAAATTTTCCAGCTGAGAAGTCACTTTGTATCGCACTAGTAGGAAATACATTCAACCCATTCTTTGTTTCTCTAGTAGACCTTTGCTTTACAATGTTATGGCTAATTTTAAAGCCTGATTTACTTGCAGTCAAAGGGTACAAAGGGGATGTTCGTGGTGTTTGAACGACCAGAAGCTGGACTAATGAACCTGTGTTGCAGTGCCAAAGTTTCAGAATACAAAACTAATATTAATGTAATATGGAAAATGTCTTGGTTAATTTGTGTATGTGTTTTTTTTACTGTTCAAATATGTGATTCAAATATTCAGTTTATATAAATTTTTAGTAAAATGAAGGAAAATGTGCTCTAAACTCAAATGCTGTATAGAAATTCTGCCTAGTAGGATTCTCTGTGTTGGGAATGCTTACACAGCCTCAGGCTTTTGTAGTCTATTTTCACAATTTTGTACATGAGGGACAGACAGAGCTTGCCACATTGTTGTCAGGCTTTCGGATGCCTTGTAAATGTTATATGTGTTTGTGTTCATCATCATGTAAGAGATATCAAAAATGTACCACAGTTCTTACATAAATAGCTATACTAGCAGCCAGATTTGTGTTGGCCTCGTCAGATCGGAGCAAGAAATAACAGATTCATACAGTCGCAATTTAGGAACTACATTTCAATGATACGGTAGATCTTGCTTTATAAATTGAGCAAAATAGACCTCACAGATTTACAGGTTTATATAGAAAAGCAAACAGTAGTGATGCACAACATAGTGAAGACTTCTCAGATGATATGGCATGGTTATGAAGGGAATCAATTAGGCTCCACAGAAATCCATTAACCAAGATGGAAGTTAACAAGAAGTATCTCACTTCTGAAAATTCCCACACCAGAATCTTCTAGCCCTTATTATTTATAAACTCCTTCACAACAAACTGTGGAGAAGAAAAGGCCTTTCTTATGGCTGAAAGCTTCCCTTCCCCCACAGGACCCTCCTCTTCGGAGTTAAAGGATATCAGCTACATATATTCTATGCTGGCAGTTAAAGCTGTAGTTTCTCATACAATATGCCTAATCTGCATCCTTATAGCTCAATCTTACCTTTTGTTTTTGGTATCCTTTTTCCTCTTTGCAATCAAAAATCAGCACCCAGAGAACATTTACATATACTGTCTTCTATTCTGATGTTGGGTTCTCCTTTTAGGATTTTGACTTGGCGAAATACTTAAGAAAATAAGACAAACTAAAATTCGTAAAATCAAATAAACACAAGTAAACACGTGGATAAATAGTTATCCCTCAGGGGGCATTTTAAGGTTCATACTGAGTAGTTGTGCTCTAACAAAATTCCACATTGCAAATCCTTTTGTGTAATGAAAACATATGCTTTAAATTTCCTCTGACTGGACTCCATCTTTAAGGCTGAAATATTAAATCTAGAAAAAAGGGAAAGCAAAGAAAACAAAAAAAATCAATGTGGGGGTGCAGCTGGATGTATCAATGTCTGCAAAGGGGTTCACTGTTGCATATTCTGTATGTTGGACACAAAATAAAATTATGGTGTTTTAATGACAATATAGTACTCTAAAATGAACATATCTGTTGAATTATATATACTGAGTTTGCTGTCAATGCAAAAAGTGAGAGAACAAGGAAACTATACAGGATGTGTTCATGCTTTACTAACACATTTAAATGAAACCTTTGACAAATGTGTTAACCACATTTCTTAAAAGGATTACTTTTCCATTTGAAGAGCCACTGCTATTTTTGTTTGTGGTTCTATACTTATACCTGTAATTAACAGCAGCCAGCAGTGTTATATTTAATCCATCTTAAATATAATCCCCCCACAATCCCTTTTTTTAAATTTAGGAAAGAATTCCATGCTTCTGACCAGCAGTGCCAGTTGTTCACATTTAAAAGTTATGTGCTATTATATTGTCTGCCAAATCAAATTCCTTTAGAGCACTTTGGAGGAATCTTTTTTGTTTAACAAGAAGCAGAAGGAATGCAAAGTTTCCTTCCTAGCTGCTGTCATCTCCGGTGCATTGCAGTATCTATATTTGATGAATGAGAAAGATATTAGTTTATTTAAAGCAAATAAGGTTTATCTGTTGGTTGCATAAACAACACAATAATAAGATGATGGTGATGAGGTCCATTACAAAGTCCACTTATATAAAGAAAACATCACTGATTATCTATGCAAAGTTTAATGTTGATGGAAAAATGATAAATAAATACATTCATACATACATGTCACAGTGATATAGGCTAGTCTGTACACAGCATAAGGGACATTAAGTCTGAAGCTTTATGATGAACATTTCAGAAGTAGCTTTTTGCTTGTTTGGTACTTTTGGTAAATTAAAGATATATAGAAATAATGTAATTTACTGATGCCCATATAAGACATGCAAACCATATTATAGTATTTCCAAAATTAAATCTTTATTGTCAAAATGGTGCTTAAAACTTGATACATATGCAGTGTAGATGAGGAAATGCTTAGGAAATGTTTTTAAAACTCTTAACTAAGATCTTATGAGGCACGGGTCATTATAAAGTCATCTGATAGGCAGGTCACAGTGATAAAATCTCGGCATTGGATTCATGTGGACCAAAGCCACTTTAATAGCAGAGGAACTTTGTCACTTAGGCAATAAATCAATCTCGGTGCCACCTTACTGTACAGAGAGGTTGAGTTGATTGTCACATGTCAAGATAAGTAATGCAGGGATGAAAGCTGAGATTGATAGAGCAACAGTGCACAGCAGTGTGAGGTTTTTGTGTTTAGATTACTGATAAGATAAAGTCTATAGTTCTCTTCCAAAGGATACAGCACTTTAGAATAACAGAGAAAAGTACTAAATGTACAAAGTAGCATACAGACATTATTTTCTGCCTGATAAAATGGATACTAATTTGAACTATCGTATTTTATTGTTTTTTAAACGTATCAGACATATCTTCTGTGAAAAACTAGTTACATCCTTTTGCAAGTGCAAGTCCAGGTGTGAGTTGATGGCTAGTTATCTTCAGGGCAGGCCTGTCTGGGCTGAGTTTTTCCGTGGAGTCATGGGAAAGGTGTTGGAGGGTCTCAAGCTGAAGTATGTTGTTCGTTGAGTCATTGTGGGAGATTTACCCTGATACAGTGTTTCTGCCCTATGGTTGTGGTTTTATTGGGTATGGGAATACTGCACTGTCACCCGACTGTCAGCTGCTTTGAATTATGAAAATGATCGTAAATGACTGCAGTTCATTGCGAGATCTAAAGCTGATATGAAGTGATTTTAAAGGATTACAGTATTGGAAATTAATTGAATATGAACTTCCAATCCTGAAGGAATTGGAACTGTCTCGGCTTTAGAAAAGTCTTGATCAAATTAGTGGAGTTACAGTGATTAAATGAGTCCCACATTCGAGGTAACCAGCATGTTGAGAAAACAAGAACCCACTTGATATCGACATGCTCATAAATAGCTGTGGTTTGTAGAGAAAACAATAAAAAAAAAAAATTCTCTAAAGCTTTTTCTGCAGTCTGACATTCCGAGAAACCCTATGGATACAACATCGGCAACATTGAAACAAACCGGCCTCCAGCATCCCTGCTTTCTTTCCCGATGCTCTTCTGTTGCTCATTTATATAACTTTTCTGTGCACCTGGAGTGCCTGCAGTTCAAACGACATGTAGACAAGTGTGACTGACTGCTTCAATTGCACATTCGCTCTGTCAAGAGCAAAATAAAACTCGCCCAACTCTCAGCTCAGGGCTACTCAAAGTTTAATACCCTCACCTGTGTCTTTTTCTTCACCCTGTAGTACAACAGAGCCTTACGATAATATGGAACATGTCTTAGATATGTAGCACATAATACATCAAACCTATAAAAGTTTTTTCCCCACCCAGATCATTTTGAAACTTGTACTGTAGTGTCTGTATCAGTTGCTTCATTAAATAAATAAGGTAGTAAATACATAAATACTATGAGAATCATTTAGCATCTAATCCACACTACACATGTAGACTACACATTGAAGAGGCAGTGTTGCATTAAGGCCTAATTTTGACTGTCACGTTAAGAAATGCTTCCATAGCCTGCTGGGTAGTCCCTTCAGCTATTAAAATTTCAGAGGGGCAGCTCAAAATCAAAGATGGATGCACTGCCAAACTTGAAAGCTGTCTCCCCTGCTGTGTTTAAAGTGGTGCCTTTTCATATTTCTCACAATACCTTTTTGGTTTGAAATTTATAAATTAAATATAGGATCACTCTTTACTGTCTACTTTTCAGGAACTTAACAGAAAAAAAGGTAGCTGGCGGATTTAACTGTGTATGAATGAATTTACTCATTACATGCTTGAGAACATTTAAATCATGCTGTGCTTAGGTCGGTAGTTGTGATTATGCTATTTTAAGATACGCTTGACAGGTGGCATTATGTGGCATTTCAAATGGAAAACAACCTCAACAATTTGAAAAACAATATGTGTATTTATTGCGGGAAATGGCAAAGATATGTTCAAGGGTTTGGATAATGTGTATATTGTGATTGTTACTATCCAAGTGTGTGATGCTAGCAGCCTCACAGTTTTAGTAAATATATTACTCGCGCTGCTGCGTTATGTTCAACCAAAACAGAACTGTAATGGAAACCTTATCTTCTTAGTCATTGTGTGATATTTTCCTTGGTTGGTTTTGCATGTTTATTTTTGTGCGCTGGCTTTCCTTTGTCTGCAACTTTTACATGCAAGGTTACACGAGGGTTCACACACAGCCTCACAATACTAACCATCGTAATTTACACTGACAAGCCGTACTCTCCAATGGTCTGGTGGAAAATATTGCTTTGAGTGTAATGTTTACATGTCGGATATTGGTAATTTCCTCAGAAACTGTACCATTAAATGCTGCACGCACCTGCTAATGGAAAACATATAACAGCAGCTGGATATGCTCCATGCACTGTATGAATGTCATGATGAAAGCAGGACAGCCATGGCACCTTGACATTCAAACTACATTCTGATATTTATAATATATTAACTTGGCCGTCTTTCAGAAACTGTTATTTTCTGTCTACCCGTGACACTCTTTGTAAATAATGCTTATTTTTCTTTCCTTTGCAGAAATGTTGGATTCTAACAATCTAATTACCTTTAATGGCCTGGCTAACAGCTCCAGTTATCACACTTTCCTGCTGGATGAGGAAAAGGGCAGGCTATTGGTGGGAGCCAAAGACCATATTTTCTCCTTTAATCTCGTCAACATAAACAAGGACTACCTAAAGGTAACCGTTTTTTAAATCCTTTCTTTTAGAAGAGACGTGAAATATAAAGGGTGATACTGAACAGTGAGTGACAAGTGAATGGTACATACATTGAGCAAGTTAGAAACGAATTAGGTGCTGACAAAGAGTATATTCATGTATCTGCCAGCTGTGTTTTAGCCATGAAGTGTTTTTTAAGTAATAAAGATTACATGTTCCATTCTGTCCTTACACATTATTATATATTTATTGTTCTAAAGGTTTCCCTCACACCATTTATTATCCTTAGTTCCTCATGCTGTTTTTGTTTTACTTTGACCATATTCAAATAAAATACACATCAGTTAAATATTCTGATAGGTACTAATTATAATTTACCAGAAGGTTAAACTGAAATAATATGTAAGTCAGTGCACATACAGATCCTCCAAGCGTGGCTTTTAAGTCATGAGGTCAAGGATGTATTTTTTACTTGACACAGAGGCAGACGTGCTCCAATCATTTGAGGAACACCCCAACAAACCCAAAACAACCCCAGCTATTCCCAGCAAGTCTGTTGCATCATAAACAGAAAACCCATTAGTAACAACAGCTGTAAAACTGACTACCAATCTTAAATATATATTTTTCCCTAAAACAATCAAGTGACAAAAATATATAAAACAGATGGAAATATCAAGAATCACTGACTCAGAAATGTCTCAAACAAGCTGCCATTTCTGAAGAGCTGTTTTGTAGACGATCCTAACATGCACAACCAGGGACTATGTTTCCGCAGTAGTGCATTCTATTAATATTTTAAAGTGAAGTTGTCACGGAAATCTAAAGCTATACCAAGCATGTATGATGTACATCACACACCTGGATGGATAATGAAGAATTAGCTGAGTGAAGACAACTAACAGTGTTCCCCCTTAAGAACATATTTACTACGACTCTAAATGATCACTACTGTAAATCAAATGAAATCCTATATCTGCAGGCATCCGTCTATATAAAAAAGCACCCCTCCATTGGGGTAAAGAGTGAAACTTTGATAGGAACCAGCCTTTTCCCCAGTTGGTTTCACATTGGGCAAGTTTTCGTGTGACTTTTTTTTTATTTGAGACATTTAGTGTAAGACAAATAAACCCTTTTTGTGTATTATACTGACGAAGAATTGCTTCCTGCCCAACGTAATGTAAATGCATGGTAAAGCCTGGGGTTCGTTTTTCATGCTTAGTGTTTTGGTGCTTTGACAGTTCAGGCATATGCAGTTTCCATGCACACATAGTTGTACACATGAGTGTCACACCAGGATATCCATGTCATAAAAGAACAACTTAAGCATTTAATGAATCAGAGGTTCGTGTCATTTGTCACCATTTGCAGTTTTATCTTGCCAATGCTTTATTTTTAGTTTTTTAAAGTTCTATTATAAGGATCACATTCTTATGCAAAGTTTGCTGACATCATAGGACTGGTCTTCTGGTGTAGCGGGCTTGTTTCTCTGCTTGTGGATCTGTGTGGAAGCGCTCAGGACTTGTGCCTTGGGGTCTGACCGCACGTGTTACGGCGGGGCTGTGACCGTGGATGCAGAGATGAGAGGGGGTCAGAGGGTCTTTGGGTGTAGCATATTTGTTGCTGTGCTGGTGGAGTTATGCACGTGAATCACTCAGTGGCACTTGCACTTTTCTAATTGTGTAAACAGACCATGCTATTGCATGACGTGTCACAGCATGTCACAGGTATGGTGAAGGAGCTGGAGTGAAATACACAAGTTGCATGCTAGCAGCACACCACTGCCAACCATTAAACTGCCCCCCAGCTACTCCCTTTCTGTCATTACAGAATCCACTGAAAGGATCTAGTCTGTACCATTGGACTCTAACATTGGCTTAATCCCATTTAGAAATAAGCACGACCTCATTAACCATTTCACATGAAATGGGGGTTTCCGTGTGAAAATGTGTGTGACAATCCTCTTACTCACATGAGTGAGTGCGATTGACCTTGTCACACTCCCTGACAGTGTCTTTTTATTCTTTGCCACAAACCTGATTCGGTCAAGCTGCCCGAATGTGCATGTGAATCACCCGTCCACATGTCAGGCAACACACATGGAAACTATCCCACCGACACACGCCGATGAGTGTGTCTATGGAAATGATTGGGTTGGAAAAGGCCAATAATCCGTGACGTGATTGTTATTGAAAAGTAAGAGCCCGGTTAGTGTTTTCCACAGATTTGAACTAGAACACAACAGACAGGGCCTCCTGAGCTGGTGGTTTAATATAAAAGGATTAGCCAGGAGAGACTAACTAGGGAGAAATCTACCCAGTCTTGCAGGTGAACAAGGTAATTTATTGTACAAGAATGAGAGACACCATTGGTACTAGTATAAGAACATAAGAACATAAGAAAGTTTATAATCGAGAGGAGGCCATTTGACACATCGTGCTCGTTTGGTGTCCATTAATAACTGAGTGATCCAAGGATCCTATCCAGTCTATGTTCCCAAATTGTTTGAGTTTGGGGAGTTTGTAATGACTCTCTCTGTGTGAAGAAGTCTCTCCTGTTTTCTGTCTTGAATGCCTTGAATATATACAGTATACAGTATATAATTATAGTTGTTGTTTTTATTATTATAATTAATATCCTGTGTATCATGTTAGTGAGAACATTGCACTATCCTCAATATTCCCAGACAGTTGTGTGGATTCCCACTGTAATGCTGTATAAACTGTAATACAGGAAGGTATCACAACATAAGGAGTCTGCACACTACCAGAATAGATCCAGCAGGAATTAATGAGATTAAGTGAGCTCCCAAGTGGGTCCATTTCAAAACCATGTTAGCTGCCTGTCTGGGAGGACAAGCCCAAACGTCTATCGTTTATAGCTTTTCATGCTTCCATACCGTGATGGTATAATTGTAGACAAACAGGAAACTCCGATACTATAACTATAAAGAATGACATCTCAGTGTGGTTTCCAAACCTGCCCTTCCTGATCATATTTAGGTCCGTGTTTTTTATGTCTAGACACTGCTCCTTTTCTCGCTCTGAGTTTTCTGGAAGATATTAGCTAGATTTACTTTATTTTACATTTTATGTTTGTGGAGCTTTCAGAATGAAAAGATAATGCAATTATGTCAGCTGGAATAGGTTTATAGGAATTTTATCTTTAGAAAATGATTCCAGAAGCTGTTCAGCATACATACCTCAGGGTTCGTGTCTGAAAAGATAGCTTTGTGTGAGAATGAGGTCCGCATTTGAAATAGGAGAGCACCGTTTAATTGGGGGAAAAAGCTTTAGCTACTTACTGTTCTAAAATGTGTCCTTGTTTCCTGTTCTGTTTTTGTGCCAACGATTTTGTTTTATATTAATCTATATAGGATACGGATGCCTTTGTGAGTAAACATAATTATTGAATAACAATTAAAGTTTTCCAGTTATCTATCTAATCACCTGAAGTATGGAGTGTCCTTTTTCCTTCTTTTTTTCTCCAGGAAAAAGAAAATATGCCTGGGAAAAAAGTAAATATGTAGGCTTTAATATCTGTAAAGAAAGCTTTTTGAAATATGAAGGTCATTGATTAATCTGTATATGTATTTAGATAACCCTCAATTCGATATCTATGGCTGACAATAACCAATGAAACATGGGTGTTCATAAAAAGTTAATAATATAATTAATCATATATTCTCTTTTGGGGTTACTTTTAGATTGCTTGGCCTGCAACTCCTACAAGAAGGGATGAATGCAAATGGGCAGGAAAAGACATCTTGGTAAGTACATCACGCTATTTGAGACAATTGAAAGCTATTTTCTTTCTTTTTTTTGTTGCCCCAAGGATGGTTTCAGATAAAGGCTCCACAGTCCTTTAGTAGGCTTTATTAATTTTGAGGGAGCTTTTTCCCCGGGTTTGGCTTCAGTATTTCTGTGTCCTGCAAGCTTTAAAATGAAACTGGGTTAAAGGCCCTGAAGGCATTCCTGTCTTGGAATCACATCTGCCTCAAAGTATGAATTGATTTGCAAAAACTGGTGCACACAGCACGGCAAAGTACAGCAGTTTTACAGAACGGTGTTGAAATGAATAAACACATTAACACATTTTATGCGATTTTAGCTTATTCGTTTTGGATGTAACTTGGATTCGATTGAATTGTAACACATTACAGAGGTTTGAACGGCACAGAGAGTGGTGCTCTGTTCTCTGTCAGGCCAGAAGGCTGTGTGGAACACGTTTCACTAACCAGCTAGAGCAAGTTCAATTCTGACCATGAAAAGAGGTTTCCAGTAAAGTCTGGCTTCTTCGATGCATTGCCATTTTGTGTTTATCTGACATCTACTGGTGGTATGACTAAATTATCAAGGATTTTTGAATTTGGTAGAAATTAAGTGGTTCAAAATGTACTAGCATTTTATGTGAAACATGTCATTTTCTGGTGTCTCTTGTTATGTATGCTCTTACATGGCGTACTTGTAGCGTGAAAGTGTAATTACATGGTTCCTAAAATACACACAAAGCGGGCGACAGGGTATTTGCTAATGGAAAGACTACAGGGATCCCTGATTTCTCTTTTATAATTGTCACCTATACCTGTGGCTTTAATTAACCTTGATAGGATGATGGATTTCTGTATGTGTTTATTTATATACTTATCATTATTATTATTATGATTATTATTATTATTATTATTATGTAAATGTCATATTTTGAATCCAATTATAATATTCAAGGCCTTATTGTCCACTAATACCAAGTCATAGACATTGGTATAGCAATTCAGATGAAAAAAAGCAGATCATAGATTAAATAATGTGCTTGTGGCTGAAGAATAGTATTTTGCAAGATATTTATATGAATATGAATTTAAGTAAAATAAGTTAGATGGCAATAGTGGTAAAATGTCTTGTAAGTAAACAATTTGTTCTCTATTGAATTTTAAATGTGAAGCAATGGCTTATACTAACATTTTACTTTATTATTGTGAAGATATGCTAAAATGCATTGCATGTTGCTTAATTAATCTTTGGACAGACATATATATTTTAATATAAAATTGATACAATTTGCATGAAGGTTTTGTCTTGCTAATACACAGGCTATGTCCTTCACTGATTCAAATAATACACTGATAAAGACACCACTTTATCAAATGTAATGCCACCACAAGCTTAAAGAAAATGCTTTTGCTGAGCTTACAGTGTCAAAGATACACTAAAGGATTTATAGCTGTCCGGCAGTATATTTAACAATGCTCCAACCGGAACATGGTGATGTAACACAGACCTAGATTGTGTGGTGTGAATTACTCATGACATAATCACAAGTTTGAAAACTACGTGCCTAGTGGATTAAGCATGGATCACTGAGCCTGTTTAACGTTTTTAAACAATGATGTGGCTTTATTGTGAGTGGCAGTAAGAGAACGATTCCGATTGGACATTTTAAATTTGGTTTTAATAAGGAGAGCACATGTTGGAGCTTGATGGATACAGGATTAAACATTACTTGTTAAAATAAGCACATTTAACCTTTAACCGTTGAGTTTAATTGTGTGTTTTATACAGAAATGTAAATGCATGTGTAGCTATGCAAGTACATTAAAAGAGTTTCTGGTGAAATTTGTGACATATTAATATACCTTTGTTGTAATTAAGTGCTTTCTTAAATGGATGTTCATTTGAACTTTTCCATACATTTACTTATATCATATCATATCATATCAAGGGCAATTTTTAACAATAGTCATACAAGGCTATATTTACTGATGCAGCACTGTTTAATACAGCTAACTGCATCAGCTTTACAACCTGATTTAAACAATTTCTTCATCTCAGATGTCTGCACACATCAGAAAACAAGTATTACAGTTTTATCACTTTATTTTATAATCATTACAGAGGTTAAAAATATAATAAACAAAATCAAGTTATCCAAAGAGAGCGACTTTGATTGTATAAAGAAAACTAATATCTCTGAATTCTTGATTGAGTGCAAGATGTGGAAATTTGTTGTTGTATTTTTCCCATCCAAACCAATTTGTGAGGCTATAGCCTAGTAGAGATTCCATTCAATTTGAAAAATGTAGTAAATGAAAAGATGTAGTTTTTAAGCTACTTTTCACAATATTAAGGCATATATAAGAGACAAAGTTAACAATGGAAGTCTATGTTAATCCTTATGTTATTTAGCTGCATATGGAACTTTTTATTAAGTTACAGTAAGTATATGGAATGTATAACTTTATTAATTGAATCAAGTTTAAATTGCTCATTTAAATAAATCACCACAATAAATTAAAATATTAGTGCACCGATACAGTGCTGTTTACTCAGCTGACCAAACCTAAAACAATCCAAAGAATGAACTTCAGGAAATTATAATGTTCTTCTTGGGAGTACCAGGTTTCTTTTGAATTGCATTGATATAATTCCAGAACGTAACAATGTGTATATTATTGTTATTATTTTGAATGGCATATAGCACAGATAATTTCATAATTATGAGATTGAAAATGGTTAAATAATAATTACCAGGGCATGGGGGCATTTAAATTGACTTTGATCTTGTTATAGGAGTTTGAACTGCAGCTGTTTTCAGCATGTTTCTCAATTCATGCAAAACAGACTGGATAAGAACCCAGAAGAATGAAAACATGTTGGACTGGATTTTAAAATTCCAGTCAATGACAGATCACTTGCCACACATACACCCATCCTGGCAAACTGTGCTTCAAAACAGCATGGATACTATTTAACTAATGTCTTTCAGTGGAAGGATAAATTATATGACTTGAGTGAATTAAACATCCCCGCAGAAATCTCACAAGTTCCGCGTTACATGGGCAGATAAATTCCAACAAGATATTGCTCAAGGCACGTCTATAAAATATGAAAATTATAATAACAGAGCTTTTGCTTTGGTGGGGTCATATGGAAAATGTCTAGCTCTGTAGCTTTTCAATTGGGTTTGTTTATTTTAATTATTCAAACATAGATGAATATCAGGTAATCCCTTTAAACCAGTTTTCTGTCTGGACCGAGATTCACGAAAGAAAGAAAAGGTTGACTAACGCTATTTCTACTGAGCTGGAACAATGTCATTTTGCAGCCCATTGATACTAAATGGAATTACGGAGTAGCTGTCTTGTCAAAAAATACATAAAAGTCTGAAGGCTCTACAGCAGAGCAGGAAAACAAAGGGTCTTGCAGCTTATTTATGTCTTAATTGTTATACTCCCTACTATGCTTAGTCAGAGGACAATGGAGATGAAATATATTTAATTATATAAAATATATAATCTTCGTGAATAATGATTATGCATGATTGTTTAGCATTAGCGAATGAATTGTGAAATATGTAATTCTATTAGGTGGTGGGTTTAGGATTGAAAAAGGCTAAAAATAAGTGTATCCCTGTATCTATAGAATACAGACAATTTGATGTATTAGAAAGAAAATCGCACTCCTTATTAGTTTGAAGAAATGCTTGATGTTTTTATTTAGGATTATTTATTCTAATATTTAAGTACACATTAAATAACCGTATCCTGTTATTAAAATAAAAGCACCAATACGGCATTATTGAGGAGTGGAATAATTATCCAAGCTGAGTTCCAAAGCTTTGTGAAATGCAACTGCAGACTAACATATTGTACAGAAAATATGACACCTGCTAGCCTTTTTTACATGAAGCCTTAGATACCCTTTGTCAAGCAGACTTCTTTAATGCTGTCACTTTATACCCACAGGTAATTTTATGGCTTAGAAATTATTTATGATCTGGTTTCCCTATTGGTGTTTATCATCTCCACGGTTACTAAGTATACCCATGGGGGCCATTCATTGTCTACAAAAAGAGAAATTGAACAGTGACAAAAAATAAATCCAGAAATTCTGACATAATATGCAGCCATTAAAATGGAATGCAAATGAACATTGATTTGATTGTTTAAATCTCTGGGGGGCAGGAGCGGGAGCAATATGTTGTCGTGTCTGTTAGTTTTCAATCCCTACGGTTACTTTGTTTTTTATGATTTAGCATAATCAACACTTTCCTAAGCATGTACTTAAATAATGATAGTTGGCATTGTGACAATTAATCATCAGTAATTGGAAGAGTGGCAAACATGATTAAAAGATAAGTCCTATGTATACTGATATAAATATATGTGATATGTTGAAATTGTTTTTGAAAATCTGAGTGTTAGTTTGGCACAATATCAATGTAAAAAATGATAGCACGTGAATATACCTAGCATTTGCATTCAACAAGTCCAACAAACATTATTATATATTAAACACTGATCATAAACACATGATCAGGACGCACTCTTCTTTTCAAAATATATACAAATGGTAGACCATCCTTTAATACCTTAATTTGAATCACTTTAATGTATAGATTGATTATTTATACAGTTATTGCTAATAATAATAATATTGAGTGGAGCTGCGATGATAACTGAAGGACAGTCACTAAAGATACTGGGCAACTCAATAGTTGTTTAGAAGGGTAAACAACTCCCCAAGGATAACAGTCCAGCCCTACTGAAAAATGAAACCTTAAAACTTGAGGTCTTGGGCTGTGCACCAGCATAGTACAAAGACAAGTAAAGACCGTGCATCTGACTGTAGCCTATTCCTTCCCTATGGCAACCTATTGAGACAGAAGTGGTGACCAGTAATCTAACAGGGTTCGGTTGAACAGGATAGAAAGTGCAGTTTTCAGGCTGAAGGGCACCTGTGCGGAAGCTTTAACTAGATCAGACTCCAAGATACTTTTGTAGGTGTTTAAGGCCGACTCAGTTTCACTTAATTTACGTCATTTTGGGTTTCTGTAAACCGTAGGAAAAAGCTATGATTACAATATTATATGTAATACAAATATTAACCATATGATCTCTGGTTCAGTCTCACCTACAGCTATCCTGTGACACTGTATATCCATGTCCACCGAAAAAGCAGATTAGATTTCTATATCATATACAATATACCGGAGACAAAAATCCAACTTCCCTTTGTAACAGATGTTTACACAGATGGTTGTTCTTTATTTTTTTAACAGTTCTGGAAAGGTCTGCATAGCCCAGTGTAATCAGTGTGGCACATTGGAGCTTTGTGCTTTCAAACATGAAATGCTCACAGATAGGACCTTTGTGGAAGAAGCTCATTTGACTGTTTATTATTCAGGAAATGGCCAACAGAATAATCAGATTAAATATTTTAAATATAAATAAGACGCACGTTTGGAGGATAAACAATGGAACTGTTATTTAAAAAACTTATCTTCAATTCACAGATTTTAAAAACAGCTATTTTGACACAATAACCTTTTTATGTTTGTACCAAGAGAAAGGAAAATAAATTAAATCGACCTTACATATCAACAATTAAATCATCTCTTTCACAAAATAAATATATTCATTTTTCAAATGTCACTCAGAGTGTAGTTTGTTACAATTAAATATATCATCACTGCAGTATACATATGAATGTTTAAAATGACTGTGTTTACTTGAGCCTTTTATGTATTTATTTTACAATCCCTAAAGTGTATGAACTTACATATAAGTTGGACTAAAATGTGTATATATAATTTAGTACATATTTGTTCTTGTATTTGTATCTGGAGACTGAGGTGGAATCTATTGCCAATATGTTATTTTCAAATCATATCAAGACAAATATACATTAAACAGGTGGAAACAATTCAGCCAGGAAGAATTAAGGTCTTGGAGCAATATATAAACTTGGAGCAATATCACAAAGTTAATGGCTACACAAAGTATAGGATGTAACCACTATAAAAGACCACAGCAAGAAGAAAATTGGGGATTTCACCGATCAAAGCTGATTGTTTTTGTCTGCTATCTCTCCCTACAGAAAGAATGTTCCAATTTCATTAAAGTGCTGCAAACCTTTAACCAAACACACCTGTACGCCTGTGGAACGGGGGCCTTCCATCCCATATGCGCCTACGTTGAAGTTGGAAGACGTCCAGAGGTAATTCATGTATATACAAATATTTTTCAATGTTTGGCTTGTTTTTCATTAAATTCATTATTATCATTATTGTTTGTATTGTTTGAATTATTTCGAAGACAGTATTTCCTGCCCAGACA
The DNA here is from genome assembly GCF_036373705.1 of Amia ocellicauda. Taxonomy (NCBI): domain Eukaryota; kingdom Metazoa; phylum Chordata; class Actinopteri; order Amiiformes; family Amiidae; genus Amia; species Amia ocellicauda. Next base: position 19,855,551 of record NC_089864.1, on the reverse strand, counting down.
GCACAGGGCTAGACTCTACATAAACCCTCTGACCTCAGTACGGGAATCTCCGAGCCTCCATTTATGAAGTCGTATCAATCTGACTGTAGCCTGGACCAGATCATAATGTGACCCACCTGCAAATTCATAATTAGAAACACACTACTAGATTTTGGGTTTGCATTAAGTAGAATAAAGAATCCTGATTGTACAGAAAGATTCTTAAGAATGTCAAAATACATCACTGTCTCATGATTCTGAATTAACTGTAAAATTACAAAATTATTCCAGGTTTCCTGTAAATTCCTGTACAGTCAGAGCATTTTAAAGAATGGCATTATATATGTGTGTGTGCATATTTTACTTAATAAAAATAAAAAGTATTGCACTTAATGATAAAGAAAATATTTAAATAGTTTTAATAATATGTTGGTCATTATTTTATATTTATTTATTGTGATGTTTTCAGTTAGTCCATTTGTGTATTGTTTTCCCTGTTGGATTCGATCCATGTGGATTATCTATGAAGGATTTTTTCCCCATGTAATTTTGTCCTGATTAAGTGTAAAACATCAGGATCTACTTAATAGTAATACCTGAGCAATCACTTGTCATAACTTTGAGGGGAAAGTCACATTTAAACCGATTGTTCCCTGTTTAATAGACATTCACAAATTGCATTAATGCTTAAGAGGAAATATTGTAGTTATAAGAAATCTACAGGACAGGATGATTTTTATTATAATAGACAGAAACAGGTAATAGAGTTGTGATCCCTGGATTCAGTAAAGCATCTGAACCCTGATTGGAAAGATAGAGACATAATCCCATATCTACACAAGTTGGGGTCATTTATATATATATATATATATATATATATATATATATATATATATATATATATATATATAAAACAAATCCCTTCTTTTTCCATAGAAATACATTTTCAGTTTGATTTAATGAACAGAGAGTTCTAATCATATAGTTATATTTCAGACTCCACTAACAGGCCCATTTCCACAAAAGCCTGTCTGTGACCTTGTAGGCAACTCCTACAGATAAAAGGAAACTTTGTTATCAATTGTCTGATTTGTGCACCTCTTCCACTGGCAGTGTCGAGCTAGAGACAATTGAATGTTTTGAGAACCAAGTGCAAGTGTTAGGTGAGCTCTTATCCCACAGGGAAAACAACCCAGACTTCTCAAAATAGACTGAAAGGAATTTTGCATATCCCTTGGGAAAATACACATTACTCAATTTGAGTAATTGGGTTAAGTTCGATACATTCTGATTATTGGTCACATGTTCCATACAGTAAACAACTAAATTAAATAAATGTTCTCATTGTCCCACAGTTAATTATATTATTCATTTATTTATTTATTTTAAAACTGGTTTCACACATTTAGGAATGAATTATTATAACTTGGCCAATACTGGCACACAAACTCTCACAGATGAATGAATAAAAGACAAATTATGAAAATGAAAGCTTACCTGGTAAACTCCATCCCCATTATCCTAACAGAACAAAATCTTTGAAGCCGAGTTACTAACCAATCATTTCAGCAGCACTAAGACCATGGGAGCAATTTTTGTGCATTTGATACAGACAAATGCAACATTAAAATATCTAATTTCCCTAATGACTATAAAGAGAAGCACTGAATGACAGACACTACCCCGTTCTATAATAAACGGGATGTGGATTGTGTGGACTGTAAACTGAGATGTGTGTGATGTTCTGGGCTGAAAAGATTAACCTCTACAACTGATGTCGGTAGCTTGTCCATACATACATACACAAATCTAGGCTTTTTCATTCAAATGTTAGGAATAGGCTTATTCAAATGCAAAATCCTTATTATTTATTATATTTTTTCCAGTTCCCCAAAAGACTGAAACGTTGTCGGCTCCCGTGTTTGGTTATAGTCCAGGCGTAAGCTGCTTGGTGTTTACTACATTGAAGAATGAAAAGGGCAAAAAGACTTGTTTCATAAATCAATATTTAATACAGATTATTAAAACCAATAAGAGTCAGCATTATAATTAAGATTCTGGAACGTAGTTCAAAGCAGTGAATTACATTAGGGTAGCATTACTGATACTGTAATAAAGTCTTCATTATAAATGGAACACTAATATGAGAAAGGCTGGTGCTATGAATCTCTTCTGCTCTATTGATTCAAATAATTGATGTCTAAATGTACCTAAATAGAAAGACACGGCAGTGAAACATAAGTTGAAGAAAATGCAGCACATAAATGGTGTAGAGTAATTATCTCTTTACTCTTACACTTTCACGGTCACTCAGTGGTATTAGGCAGATATTAGAAATAAATACATAATGTTTCCTTCTAAGGAATATGAGAATTACATTTTGGAATATTTAATATTAAAACATCTAAAGCTTACAAAATCATAAAAAACCCACACACAAAAAAACATGCTTTTCAACATGAAATGATCACTTATAATTACAGTGTCTGTAATTATACACACTTCGGTTGACAAATCTCTGAGGATGCGTTTTATGGCTTTGCATTTTAACATCATATGACTTTACAAAGAATTCTGCTAAGTGCTAATAATTAGACATGGGCAATTACAAGCTTTTTATGGTTGAATAAACAATCACAGTATTATATCTAGACTATTAATGCCTCAGCAGATGCCAGTTACAAAGTCACTGAAATTTAATTTTGGAATATGCAAATGAGGTTGGTTAACACCTACAAATTTAAAACATTTTTGCTTAATATATTTATTCCCTGCATGAGTCACTGCATCTGCATGTTGTAAACAATGAATAGCCTGTGTTACTGTTGCAATTGAAATTTAAACTGTATGTAACACAAGGGGGCTATGAAAACAAGAACAGAATTTCATTTTTTGTAAACCACATGGACATTTGGTTCATTTGCACTTTTTGTCAAATATATTTGTGTGTGTGTGTTTTGAAAAGTTAATTGAACCCACAATACAGCCTCTTAACTGACTACATGACACTTCATTTCACAGTACAAATGAATGCAAATTGCTTCTGTATTTTCATAATTTTACCAACCTAATAAACATACCCAAGATACTGCCTACACTGAATATCTTATTTATATTAAATGTGTAAATTCACTTACTGGGATGTCCCTCCTTTGCGCCAGATGAGGTCAGATTTTGTTATTGCCAGAGGAAGAACTATGTATAGTCATTTTTGGCTCTATATATAGCCACGACGAATATTGTGGCTCACAATGACCCTATACTGGATGAAGCAGTTATTGAAAATGGATGGATGGATGCATGCATGGATGGATGGATGGAGGTCTTATAAATGACATCAAGAGAAAATGTCACCTTAATTGATAGTCAATTGACTGTACATATGTTATTGAGTGGTTGTTGATTAACATGTCACAAGATGTATGCCCTAGACTCTGAATTGAAAAGAAATTGAAATGTCACCTTAAAAAACAATCATAGTAAACTTGTGTTTTGAGGATATCTAGAGCAGAATAAACTTACAGGACAATGTTTGTATTGAGCACGTTGTTAATTTTGGCAGATTTTGAGTAACTCTGTCACATAAGAGTATTTGAATGTAAGGACAAAACCACACAGCTCTGCTTCCTCATTTATGCTGGAATGAGATGATGAGAGTAGGCAAACCCCATCTGTCTAGGATACAGAGGACTTGCAGTTAAAACTATTCATGCTGCCATGAAGAAGATTGTAGTAATAAAAATGAATAATGATGTAATTCATTGTGTTATCACTATTATTGTCATGATTAGTTGTTCTAATAATGGTAAAGCCGCCGACAGCACAGCAATTCCCATTATTGCTTTTAGGCTATATAAGCACTATAGGCTAGGTGTTGGTTTTGAACACAGGCACTTTGTTGAAATATTAAAAGAAACACAAAAATTGTACAAGTATATTTACATGTCAATAATGTAAAGTCTGAAAAATGTACAAATATTTTTGATATAATACATTATTTGTCCATATTATACATATATTCATTTTCATACACGATTGATTTGTATAATAAGATGGGATTAGGAAAATCTTACACTTCAAGAGGACAACAACATGGCAAGAGAGCGTTCTTTATATGGGGAAAGTGGAGGAGGTCTTGTTATTAAATGGCATTCTGAACGAAAATCAAATTTGTATATATGAGTGGTCTGTATGTTATTAAGAGAGTGCACAGTTCAGTTATATATGATTGTATTTGTATTTATTTTTTAGCAAAGATTTTCTTAAACAGACACAAAAAAGTTATATGATTATGGATCTAGTATTGGATGGCATTAGATATGCAACTCATGCTTTCTCTTCTACTCTCTACTTTCATCATTTTGTAAAGGTTAATTTCCTTGAAAGAGACAGAGAACAAGGTGATATATTACACTTGACAACAGTATGTTACTCTGTCAAATGATTTTAATTGTCAGTGCTTTTGGAGAATTGTTTTTCCCTCGCTGGCGATGCAAGTTCAATCCTGTTGATTGAATTCATTGTCTTGTAAATGAGTGAGTTGGCCCTTCCTCTGCCTTCATTAATCAATGCTGGTAAACTTGCCATTTCCACTACACTTGATCCACAATAATGTTTTAATTAGGATGCTGCTGAGTTAATTTGTGCTGAGACATACTGTCTGAAACTAATGGCTCTTGGTTTCAAAGGAATTGAAAGAAGTCGAATGTGTTTCCCCGCAAGCATGTCCAACCAATAAGATATTTTCATATCATAGATTGCAGTGTGCTGGTCAAGTGTGACAGTTGTCTAGTTTTAAATGATTCACTGATTGCTCCTTAAACGATTTGGTTCAGCAAATGAAGTAGAAAATTGAAAATGTTTCACTGTACTGAGTTCTTTTAATTGATTATCCTAAAGTGGAATTGTCATTTTCATCCACAAAATGTCAATGATTCATAAAAGACAATTACTGAATGACATTTTTTTTATTACACTATAATTTTTGCAATTACTATGGAGAAAATAAAAACCGTACACTTTAATGTCTTTTTAAATGTTTTATGTTCCCCTCCACTTACGACATAGTGTAGATAATAATTCAGATATTCCTTGTGTTCCAATTTGTGAACAAGAAATTCTGTGAACATAATTATTTTAAAATTGTTCACTTTGCTAGACTCTTCATCATGTTCAGTTTTATCCAGCATGGTAATTGAATATGCAGCAGATATGTGAACAAATAAAGTATATATTATTGATATATATGATATTGACAGTCATAGATCTGCATGTATTTGTATGTACTGTGAAATGTTATTTTCCAAATCAACTTTGAGTTACAATGATCTAATGCATACATGTGCACGTATGAACTCATTCTATATATGTTTTCCCTTGTAATGTGAATTTTATCTTTACTTTTATAACTAGGACAATATCTTCAGACTTGAAACATCCCACTTTGAGAATGGCCGAGGAAAAAGTCCCTATGACCCAAAGCTGCTGACTGCTTCTCTTTTAATTGGTGAGTATGTCACAGATAGACTGATCATTTTTTCCCCCCTGGGCCTTTTCAATGAGTTGCCCACATAGATAAAAATAGAAAAGGCTGGGAAGCAGAGAGCAGATAATATGAAGGCTATGGCTGAAATCACGTCTGCCCAATTTTTGCTGAGATCAAAACATTTTCATTGAAAGTATAAACTGGTCCAAGGTATTTTGCTTTTTTGTGGGTGTTTTGTGATGTTCAAACTTTCAATGAAATGTGTAATATTACCCTTGATGAGTGAAACTAGTTTCCAAGTCATTTATCCTGTTTCTCTGGTCTAAGCAATGAAGAAATTGTTGTCAGCTTCTCTGCAACACTTTAAAACACACACACAATGGCGGTTTCATCCAGATGTCTCGAGCTGCTACCATAAACAAGCCCCCCCTTCAAGAGAGCAGCTGTTACAGAAGTTTTCCAAGTGCAGTTGATCTCCGAGAGGTCGCTCCCTAAACCACTTCCAGATGAAAACGTTCAGTCATGAGTCCGTCGAAAAGTAATCTTAATGTATTTTAATAAAACCATCCTTTAATCCATATGTGTCTGTTATTGCATTTATCAGCAAAACGTGTGGCCAGCTGAGATCACGTTGAAAGTATGCTGACTCAAACATGACACCTCGTTTAATGATGCCAACAATTTGGAAAAGATTCCTCCAATTCACAAATGGAACGGTCTTAAATTACCCGGCATAGAAACCATACCACACGCTCTTTTTATTAATACATAGTGCTTTTCGGTGGTTAGACTTCACCTAGTGTCAGCTGCAATGTCATATTTTGTGCAAAGTGGATACTTCAGCTTTAAATCCGTCTCTTACATTGATAGCACTTAAAACATAAAACATCACAAGCGGTCTTTGAAATAATGAATGGCCTAATGGGCGGTCTCTCCTTGTGTAGAATTTAGTAAAGAAACAAGTTTATTCTTTTATACTTCTACAAAATAATGTATGCAGTATTCAAAGGAGTTCTGCTTCATTGAATGCCTATATACAGACTACAGATCAGTGATTAGATAATATACTCTGCTTATCTGAGATGGCAGCAGGCCACCAACACAATACCATGCTTGCAAAAGTTCTTTTTGGACGCCATGTGGCTCTATGGCAGTGGCTCCATGCTTCACTTCTCATCTTTGACTTTGCTCAGTGAGGAAAGTAATTCAACTATAGATCTGTCTGACTGCAACAGATTAAGTCAGAAGGAGTGAATGGATTTCTAAGTACCCTTCAGAATGCATTCCTTGAGTGCCCAGCGAGAGATGAAAACCTCTACAATATCAGAAGAGCACATTCCTAGCTTGTGATGGCAGAAACGCTGACACCTGTAAGGCATATGGTTTAGTAATCATTCTGTCTAATACAGGCTCTTGACCAACCAGTTTGTAAAGGTTTGCATTGCAGGATACTGACATCCTGCTATTGGAAGATGTTACCTTAGTTTACAATGTTTGTGAAATGCAATAACATTAAAAATAGTAATAAAAACATGTATTACATAAAATGAGGTATTTATTTCCATGAAATCACTGGTAAATGTCTGGTTGTTAAAATAAATACCTACATATAACACACAACTTGGCAGGAAAATACATTTCATTGCTGAAAGGTTTAATTAAATCGTCATCTTTTGGAACCCAGTAAAGACCTGACAGGAAAATTGATCTTAAATGGCTGAATTATGCATGACATGTTGATTGTTTAATTTTTTTTTATGATTATGATCCCTCCCGGTAGGTCAGTCAGAATCAATTGCTGTAAATCTCTTCATTGGCGAGTCCTTAATTTCAAATCACTTCCACCGTCATATTTATCACCCTTTTCGTTTTTCATCATTGCCATATGGCTCTGGGTGTTTGTAACCTCAATGGGAAATTTCACACCACTAATTGTTTCTGCTTCCTTCTTTGTTAAATGAGAATAATGTGATCTGGATGATCCGCAAGGAAAACGCTTCTTTCTGCTGTGAAATCTCACATTTCATGATGCTCACTACAAAAGGTCAGGGTTAGGGGGAAACGGAAAGTTACAGATAATGTGAAAATTACCCTCTTAATTGATGTGATATTTCCCTTTTTTCAAGTTAATGTTTTCAAAGGTCAAGACGATTTTTGGTGATTTTGTAATTGAAGGTTCTCTTTAATCTTCTTGAGGGCCTTTTTTAACAAAAAATTCAAAGAAAATTGTTCAGATTCCCCAATATGCCCTGCTCTTGTGAACATCTTTACCCTCCTCCTTTAACAGACTCCACAGTTGAAGCTCAGACGTGTTGGTCTATAGCAGATTGGCATTTGTTGTGCAGTAGCTTTTATGTACTGTGTTTTAAGTACAACATTATTTGCATGTTTAACATAATTAAATTGGCAGAAATGAATTAATGATTGTGTTCAATAGTTTGAAGACTGCACATGTAATTAATAAGTATTTGTATTTCTTTAAAAGAAAGGAATACACCATATGCGGTCTTACATTTTGCAAAGATCTACTTGTTGTCTATTCTGTATGAAGTATGCAGAGACCACAGTAACCCAATTGTTTCAGGTACCTTCCCCCAGATTAAAATAACAAAGCAAATCCATTTGCAATAAACTCTAATGGATTCCACATTAAAATTAATATGTACTTGTCCAACAATGTATCAAAGAAATCCTGTGATCGTTACCTGTAGTTCATACTGCACATACCAGAGGTCAATATGCGTCTTCAGTGTCTCCAGATTGTTGCTCCAAAGATTATTAATTTATTTGTTTTTAAATTGCAGATGGAGAATTGTATTCTGGGACTTCTGCGGATTTCATGGGCAGAGATTTTGCCATTTTCCGTACGTTGGGACAACATCATCCAATCAGGACAGAACAGCATGATTCAAGGTGGCTAAATGGTATGAGAACTGAAATATCTTTTGTATTTAACACATCTGATGGAATCCCTTACCCTTACAGACATTCCAGCTGTTAATACCTTTAAACTCTTGCTATAAGATAGGAATCACTTCAAGTTTATTTTTATGATAGTTTGGGAACTAACCTCTGCTTTCTTTTTTCATAAACCAACAAAGAATATCACTGTTGATACCAAAGCTCACCAGACAAGCAGCTTTTCTGTTCAGCATTCTTTCACATTCGACACTCCAGGAAGTGAGACCTGATGACACAATGCATCCTTGGCTTTGCTTTAATCCATGCTTTGAATGACAGACTGCTAAGAGGATAACTGTTATCAGATACTGTCCATAACACACTTGTTTTTGATGTTTCATTCCCACTTCAGAGATTAAAAAAGAGGGTAAAGTGCCCTCTAGCAAATTGTCTGCTCTCAGAAAGGAATTACAACATACAATACCTAAATTTAAGGTTTGGAGAATGCTTTCATATTTTCCCACAGCGTTAAGCGTTAATCTTATGTTTAAGATTCACATCAAACTAAATCTTTTTTTTTTTTGTCATGCATGACTGCACTTTTTTTTTCTCTAAACAACGTATAAAGAGAACGTTTGTTCCAACAATAATCCTTTCTCATTGTTATCGCAGATATGTTATATGTAATCTTTGTGTTCATTAGGTCCTTTCTTTTCAGGCGTATTAATTGTCTGTTCTTGTAGAAAAGCAAATAAGATAGTCGGGGTTTAAAGAATAGATGTCAGATTGAGACTTTTGAACATGTTTTTTTTCCCCCCCACTTGATAAAGGCTTGTTTGATTTAAACTCTTCTATGCTTACATAATGCCTTAACAAAATACGTACTTCAAAGGGTTATTTTAAAAAAGGAGGTCAAGTGGAAGGATTTTTATAACAAACTATTTCACAGGGACTATTGTTATAAAAGGGATCTGCTCTTATTGTACTTTTTTGAGAGCAGCTGAAACTTGTAAGGACTATGAACCTCTATATGAGCTGAATCCCAACTGAAAGAACTTTCACAATGGGGGAGGGTGGCCTGTAGGATCTGATAAGCCAATTTGTGTTGCTTTGATGTGTAGCCTTTTGGAGAAAGTTGTCTTGTTTTAGTCAGTTTAATTAGTACTTGTCCTGTCAATACCAATTTCCTCAAATCAAGTCGGTACTTTTCCATTGGCGCTCAATAGGGATTTACTGTTCACTGCGTAATTCTGGTCTCTGTATACATGTGTGCTGGGAGTTAGTCAGCGAGATTAAAGCTGAAGTAGATGCCACAGTAATTTGTGTCACAGCGGTGTGACCAGCCCTGCTGACATAGCTCTTCGCAAATTAATTAGTTTCTGTTGGTAGCTCGATTGTTTTTTCCACTCTAAAAACTTTAGGTCAACAATCAGATTAAACTACTGCAGAGAAGTGGCCAGTATTGCAGATATAAGAGTCATATTTGCTGAATAGTTAAAGGCATAAACAAATGCCCTTCGGTGCTGCTTTATCCACATAAATTAAAGGTCAGATGTTGATCTGTGAATAATGTTAAAAGTTTATTACCAATATAAATTTGCAGGGTACGAGCAGAAGCAATAATAAGTAATATACAGATTATAATAAAACCCAAACTGACAAATATATGTGAAACTAAATCTTCCTGGCCCACAGAAACCGATTGCAACATATTCAAAGTACAATGTGAATGGAACTGTAAATACTACAGTTACTAGCATACAAGCAAACACTATGTATTATACTTGTTAGGTGCTATTGTTCCTGCTGCTTTGATGATTGTATTGATCCATGATGGCACTGAGTCTGAAACTGAATATGATACAGAATGTGAATTCCAGTTCACTACACAAAGGCATGTATAGAATTTTATATAATGAAAAGTAAATAGCCATACACAGAAACAAACCCCTATGAATCTATGCATGATAAAGTCTGATCATCTTCAAAAGCCACATACTGAAATAGTTTATTATAATAATAATAATAATAATAATAATAATAATAATAATAATAATAATTATTATTATTATTATTATTTATCTCATTAATATCAACTAGTCAATGCTGTTTGATTGACAGCTGTATGACGTTATATCTAAACAGATTACATGCATTATCTCTGAAGAATTATATTGAACAATGGGAAAAGGCGAAACTGACCTTCCAACTCTTCAGCTCCCCTGTGTGCCTCTTTTGTGATGATAGACAAAATCTGTGCAGTCAAACAGCACGTTTCAGGGTTTGTCTTATGAGATGAAAGACCAGTAGCTAAGGCAATGATAATCAGTTGTTTTTGAAAGGATCCCCAAAATGAGAAAAATATAGGTTTGTGTCCGGAGCTCCAAATAACAATACAGCTGTGAGATTAATAAGTGTGACAGCAATTTTGTACTTCTAGCCTATATCACAGCCATGTCAGTTCCATTATTTGTGTTTGTTTGTTTGTTCAATCTGAAGCAGGATTTACTTGCTTTTGAAATAATTTCTCATATCATTATGTATTGTAGGTGGTTGATTTTCCAATATTTACTGCACATGTTCAAAGAGCTGCCACCTACTGTGATTCTCAGGAAACAGTTGTTGTATGGCAAAACACAGAACATGTTTATTTCCTGTCTATGGCTCGACTTCTTGGAAAAATAAGTTTATTATTTATTTTCTCCAGATCGGTAGTGGTCTTTTTAAACAAGAATAATATAACTGTAATCTGAATATGTAGTGCTTGATGTGTTTTTTATTTAATTTGAACTAACCCATATTACTTGTCCTAATGTCATCTGGTCCAAGGTTTTGCTATTTTATAAGTTGACCTGTGATATGGGTATATGTGTGTATGTATTAGACTATGTGGGCATTTAAAAAACAGCAGACAAGCCAAAGAAACAAGAAGTGTAGTATTACAAGAAAAGACACGTAAAGAAACAGAAAGGTCAAAGTGCAAACATGAGTGTGTGACTTTAATGCAAAAGTGAAGAGACTAAAATGGCCAAGGAGCTAAACTAGCAGGTGGTAAACTAGCAATTAAAATTATTAGAATAAATAATATGGAAATGACTGTATACATTGACTTCCAATTCAGGAATCTGAAAGGGGCCTTTAGCTTTAAAACTAAGACCTTTTATTATCATGTGATTTTGAAATGTATTCAATTCTGAGTTTAATAGTGAAATCAACATTTCAGTGTTTATTATCCAAATGATAGTAAAAGGCTGTGGCAACAATGTGTGCATTAAGAAAAGTGCAATATATTGGGATACATGTTAGGATTCACAAAATAAAGATTAAAATGTAATTTACTGAACTGCAATGTTTTAACTGTTGAGAATATTATTCTTGTCACTGTGGATTTGACATTCAGATTTGTCATCTAAATCTATTTACAGTTGAAGCAATTATTAATTGAAACTGATTTATTAACATACTATAATTACTCCCATTTGATGTAGTTCCTGTGTTTGTTTGATTTTTTCAGATCCCAGATTTGTGAGTGTCCATCTTATTCCAGAGAGTGATAATCCTGAAGATGATAAAATGTACTTATTTTTCCGAGAAAATGCAATGGATGGAGAGCACACCGGGAAAGCAACCCATGCTAGGATTGGACAGCTCTGTAAGGTAACAGCCTTTACCAAATACATCAAAATAATACATGTTCATCTTATAGGAATAAACTAATGTGTGTGTGTCACTTTAGTGATCAGAATTACACACAGTGTAATTCAGTGTTTAGTGTGCTGAATATTGTTTGTAGTTACCAATGATATGTTTTCTAGGATTCTAGTTGACTGAACTGAGTTCAAGGTGTAAACATTTGACTGCCTCTTCACAGAAGACAATCACTAAACAGCACTGTTTAAGGGACTGGTGCTGAGGCTGTCAACTAGCACTGTCTATTTACATGAAGAAAAACAGATGCATCATTATGTGCATGTTATCTTGAAAACAGTTCTGAACTGATTATATTATTTTGCCTTTTGCAACTCTTTGAGACAGTAGTGGAACAGTTTTAGTCCTATGGCTTACATGGAACATACCAAACAAATGCTTCAAGTTGATTAAAATCACTGCACTAATGCAAGTGTCTTCGGCTGTCACGACAAAACTGTAAGCTAAAGAAACTGAACACCAGTATGACCAGTGCATGCTGCTAAGCTAAGACCAGGTCAGTTTACACTGCAGCTGTGATTTAAGTGCCAGCTGCTGCATTGGAATCACCCATCAGTTATTACTAATGAACTCAGTGAGAGTAGTTTCTTGATGAGAAGAAAGAAAAACTAATAATTGTGCCCATAAATGTGGTATTTGTCCAATCTGAAAGCTTTTAACTCATTGGCTTTTTCAACACAGTCGCCTACATTTCCTTGCTGAAGATCATAGTCTATGATGGGCACCACATGGAGGCAGTAGGAATATGAGAGCATACTGCACTCAGCAGGGCCTCATAAAAATACCAAAGATTACCACTGTAAATACGCCATGGGATCTTGGCACACATGTATGTTTACGGCATGATTTTAAAATCCATATAAATGCATTCCCAATTACAGCATCACTAGTATTTTGGGTGTATCGTGGATTCATACTTCAAAAGGTGAAGAAAATCTTTATGGGTAATCAAATAATAAAAGTTTTTATGCAACTGTGGGGGATAAAGGGGATAGAAACAAATCAGAAAAGTGTTATGGTATGCTGTAATCATAAGACAGGAATCAGATCCCAAAATATATGTTATTATCTAAATTTGAGAATTATAATTATATAATATATATATAAAAAATAACTAGTGTTTCTGTATTTATTTAATTTGTATGTCAGAATGACTTTGGAGGTCACAGAAGCCTGGTCAATAAATGGACCACCTTCCTAAAAGCAAGACTCATCTGTTCTGTGCCAGGATCCAATGGCATCGATACCCACTTTGATGAACTGCGTAAGTATAAAGGCCATTGCACACCACATCCGAAACGTAATTTGTAGTCCATCATCCGTAAAATTGCACATTGGATCCGTTAAAACCGCGCCAGACACACAGCCTTTCCTGCTTCTCCGTCTCACAAGCTAAGCCACTGTTTCTTTACATCCTCACTTTCAATGATATGTAAAAAAAAATAAAAAAAATAAACACAAAAACTATTCCTCATTGTAAAGACACAAAAGCAGAGTGCATGGTGCAAACTATTTATTTGAAAGTGCATATTTTTGTAAATAATGTAAGTCACATATTAGTTTTTTCTCTAAGAGAATTCTAGCTACATCAGTAGGTACCATTCATGCCCAGCTTTTCATATATTGTCTGTCTATATTTGTTTTCTTGTAGTTATCCGTTGTTAGACACGCAGATGATACGTTTTTTCATCAATCCACGTCTTCCTGTCATTTTTCATTGGTCAGTGTCATTTTTAGCATATGTAAAATCTGATTGAATCAAACTAATTACAATTAAAAAATGTACGCATTCCTGCTGTACGACACGCACTTAAAAATCAGATACATCATCGGATCCAGTGTTTTAATGCCTTTAGTCCTAGCACGCAAAGGAAGAGTGTGAATGTTGATTGTGATAGTTCCATACGTGAACCTTTTTGTAGGTAAACAAATATTTTATTATTTTCAGAGGATGTCTTTCTGATGACCTCAAAGGATCCCAAGAACCCTGTTATATATGCTGTATTTTCAACATCCAGGTACGATTATTTATTAGTAGGTTTCTTTCAAAGCATACAGTGCTTTTTTGTTGAATGTGTCCTGCTATCCCTTTTCATTTTCTAAAATGCTGAGTAAACAGATTATAGATAGATAAATTACAATTCTGCAAATGTCATACATCAGTACATTCCCGATATTGTTCCTGCTGGCTAATACATTTATAGGTGGCCATCCCGTTGACCTCACTTCACTAGGATTGGAAAATGCCTTTTAGCAATCTCCTGCTCTTTAATACCTGTGCCCTTGATTCAAGTTTCAGTAAAGGCTTTAGAAAATCTTGTTAACATGAAACACAAGTCTCCTTCGAGAAAGAGGCCCTGCATTTCTGACAGTCATGTGCAGCTACATCACTAAAGGCTACAGTAGCAATGTTAATTATTTAAGTGCTCAACAAGGTGGGAGGAAGTTGAAAATAAGAATTGTATAAAAATAACTATGAATACATAACAGTGCGATTTAACTTGGGTTTAAATCTGCATAAATCTCAATGAATTATTGTTGCCTTGTTGAAATATAGGCTTTGTTTAAATTGTATTTTTAAAATATATTTTAAACTGATATTTCTGTTTTGTTTTAGTTTTCTTTCTAATTTGCTTTAATTAATACAATTAGGCTTTTTCATTAAATAAACCAAACAATGTGAATGTACAAACTCAATTATTTGTACAGTCCCTGCAAATAAAATCTTCATAGCATTGCTTTTCTAACACGTTCTCTAAATGAAAAGGCAAATAGAGGATTAGTTCTTTGAAACTCCATTTGATTCGACCAAATTAGAAAACTGTAACATGTTAATCCACGTTCTGAAGAGGGTCATTGCTTATTTGTTGCATTTGGTAGTGATAACAGTCATTGGTTTGGTTAATTAAATTTTTTGCTAAACAAATGCTAATACATTCATTTTTCACAGTATCTTAATCAATATGTGGTGCTAATTGTATAGAGCAGGCAATTTATCAACTAGACTAATCTTTAATTTAATTAAGTCTAGCACATAATGACTTCAATAGATTTATTTTGTTTTCCCCAGCAACATCTTCAAGGGGTCAGCAGTATGCATGTACAGCATGACTGATGTGCGGAGAGTGTTTCTTGGACCGTATGCACACAGAGAGGGACCCAATTATCAGTGGGTACCATTCCAAGGAAGAGTGCCGTACCCACGTCCTGGAACTGTAAGAGACCAATTGAATTAAACTGATTGTCATGCATGCTTTGTGCCCGAATTATAAGATTAATAAAGCTTCATACATAAGGTCATATTCACATGGTCTTTGTTTTATTTTATGTATTTATTTTTTACAAAATTGAAACTACTGGCTCCATAAAATTAATCAATGTCAATGAAATACTAATGCATATTCTCTAACAACCCCATTCACATTGTTTTATTTTGATAGATTTTATCTTTATATTTAACATAAAACAATATATTTCTTAATATTTACAATCTATACTGAATACTCAATACTTCAGTTTATGATTATATTCTTTAATAATTTGTACATATTTTTTTATTTGTCCTTTTTTTTCTGTAGTGCCCAAGCAAAACGTTTGGTGGGTTTGATTCTACTAAAGATCTTCCTGATGATGTCATCACTTTTGCAAGAAGCCACCCTGCCATGTACAACCCTGTCCATCCAATTAATAACCGTCCAATTATCATCAAAACTGACGTTGACTACCAGTTCACACAGATAGTGGTGGACAGAGTGGATGCTGAGGATGGGCAGTACGATGTCATGTTCATTGGAACAGGTACTCATCATATTATTCAACCAACTCTGTTGTTTTATATGTGAAGTCATTTCCTCAGTTATCTTCGTAAAGATTTTATTGATCCACACCAAGGAAACCGATGCTTGTTGAAGAACATGTTCAGGCAGATATTAACCACTTAGTACTGTGCGCCTGCTTTCTCCACGTTCTCCTGTCTCTGTGTCGGTATAGACTTGCACTAATGGGTCCATTTCAGTGTGAAATTTCCCACAGGTTTGAGTGTATGAACTCACAGGTATGTGTCTCCTTTTGTTTTGAAGATGTTGGCACGGTTTTGAAAGTGGTATCGATTCCTAAGGAGACCTGGCACGACCTGGAGGAGGTGCTATTGGAGGAAATGACTGTGTTCAGAGTAGGTTTACTTCTCAGTTTTAAATAACTCATGCATATCAGTAAAGTAAAGCTGGATGTGTGATAAAGAATGTGTTGTAAAGAAATGCCTACACAGGAGGACACTATTTTAACAGCTCAATGTTGTAGCATGTGGTGTTTAATTGCCATTCACCTTTTACCTCAGCTATAGAGACTTTAATGTCTAAGCAAAGGTATAAAGGTGTAATATATATAGTATATGTAGTTTGACACTATGTGGGTACTCACAGATGGGAAACTAGTCGAAACTATCTTTTTCACTGTGAAGTCTAATACAGAGGTCAAGATTCTCAAATACATATAAATACCACTTCCCTGGAGCAGCACATCAGTGCCAAAGTCAATAGCATGCATGCAGACACTGATATGATGATGCTTGGAATGCATTTGCCAATGACATTTACTAATCACTTAGGAAAACCTAATTGTATTTGTTTTTTCACCCATCATAGGAACCTACTGCTATCACAGCCATGGAGCTTTCAACCAAACAGGTGAGGTGTTTGTAGTGTTTAATAATACGTTAGACATTGAATGGTCTACTCTTAGTTTTCTTATATACAGCTGATTGTAAAAAAGCAGATGAAAATGCTGATTTGAGCAGTTCCCTGGTATGAGCATGTATCTTCGGACGGACATTTGTGTAGAGAGCCTGAAAGCAAAAAAGAAGCACAGTAAAGATACAATACTGTTTTGGTCAGAACAATTTGGGACAGACTAGCACTTGTGTCCATAAACAAATGTCACCAATTCTGAAATATACAGATTTACCAAAGAAGATGTTCAGGTCCAACATTAAAAATCTTAATTGATTTTCCATTTAAACCTTAACTTAACAAATTTTTTATCGTGAGGCAGACGGTGAAAAGAAAGCTCGGCTACACATTATATAACATCTGGCCATATTATGCTGTATGTATGTGTATAATGCATTTATTTATTGAATTATTAAGTTGAAAGTAAAAGTTTCAGGCTTGTTTTTAGAGTACTTTGTTCACTAAAGTGACCCTAATAAGGCCGAGCTAGTTTGTCATGAAATGTGCATGAATGCTCATTGAGGTGGAGCAAAACACCCCACAGGGGAAAATCAATATTAAAACTTAAATAATGAGGTTTTGTATGAAGCAATGTTAACCATTCAGGAACAAGAGAGCCATTTCATTAACTTTTCTTTTTAGAGAAATAAATGATTCCCTCGTATTCTGAGAAATTGACCCAGGCAACCTTAGATGGATTTCCAAAATGCATAAATTAGTTTGTAGTTCATATTTGAGTAAATAAAAAATGCTGCTATTTAAGACACCAGTGCATCACATTTGAGTATGAGTGAGTCAAGGCCCAAGTATTAACAAGCCTAAAGTCTCTATATTGATGGAAATATACATGTGTTGATATCAATATAGAAGTATAATAGTATATTCTAAATATAAACTACTATGATCCTTAATATTTGTTAGAAAGGATCTATTACCATCTACTGAAACGCATTATTTTATTTTTACAGCAACAGCTCTATCTGGGCTCGGCCATTGGAGTTTTGCAGATGCCGTTGCACCGCTGTGATGTGTATGGCAAGGCCTGCGCTGAGTGCTGCTTAGCGAGAGACCCCTACTGTGCGTGGGACGGCACTGAGTGTTCCCGATACTTCCCCACTGCAAAAAGGTGAGCCGGGCTGGCTGGGGTCTGCAATCTGAACCCGCGAACGAAAGCGGCGCATATGTGGACTGCGCTACGGGCAGCGCAAGCCTCTTTTCCAAATATTTGCTTAAACTGAGAAATGAGAAACAGACGACAAGGCATGCTAAGTACGTGCTGGGGTGTGATAAAGAATGTTTATTGGGAAATTAAGCACACCCGTGGTTCATGCAGGGATCTGATTTTAACCCATTAAAATCCAATTCAAGGAATACTTCAAGTCATAACAACCTAATACATTATAGATCAGCTTACAAGAATCACAAACTGTATAGCTAGTTCCAACACCGTTATCGTTTTTAAATTATTTTTGTATCTTTGCTTCACTAATTGTCTAATTGCATTACACTGCATGCTACATTTCTCAGTGAATCACTGTGCAATATCTGACATTTGCACAGTGCACCTTCTGTGTGATTTAATTAGACATTGCAAGGTGGTTTAGTTGTGTGTGCCATACATTTGCAATGCATATTTTTGCTAAACTGATCTGAAACAAAGGACCACTTTACAAGAACAGATTGTTCTCTTTTCCTAAATTGAATGAGCTTTGTTTTACATTAATACATTCACAAAGTTTAATAATGTTGAAAATGTTGAAATTATGGAAGAATGCTAGTGCACAATTACTCAGATAACCTTATTGACATTATCTAGAAGTGTTGGATCTAGTTGTGAAAAAATTCCTGGTAATATACACCTGTCAGAAAAGTCATTGAGTTACATTCCACAGTGCTTCATACATCTGTATTGTTTTAAAACCCAGATGTGTCGAAATGGTCACTTCACGGTGCATGGTAGAGATTCCTTTGGACAAAACTCATTTCCTCTTTTTCATCGGTCTGTTTTTACTTGACATTTTAGATCCTTCAAGGATAGAAAAATGTATTTTCCCTTTTTTCTTACAATATTATCAAGGTGACATTGCAGAAAAGCAGTGGTAATATCATCTGGAAAAACACATCCCCCATTGTTTTATGACAACACCAGCAAATACATCTGCCTGAATGTCCATTTGTATTGCAACTATAACCTCTATTAGACTTTTGTATAGATATAATGAAGATGCATCTTTCTGTTTTACACATTGACATGCCACACTATATTCAAACAGCATGTGATGAGCATCAGAAGTCAACTGCAGGTGTTTTGACTATGAGAGAAATCTCGTAAAATCTTAAATAACTTAACCCTCGGCTTGTTTACTCTTCAGACAAAACTGCACACTGTAAACATTGTATAAGAAAACAATACATGATCTCAAATACATATTTGCCCTTCAGGTACATGAGCTGCTCTCAAAAGAAGAACAATTTTAATATAATCACATATGTGAGGCACATGGTTGTGATACCATTTTACATCAAAAAATGAAATTTGTTAAGTATAATAATAAATAATAATACATTAAATAATCTCTTGTAATTTACTTGTGGCAAAATAAAAAATAAAGAAGTGTTTCCAATATTTCCATTAAATTGCCTCCTACTGGTTCATGCTCTATTGGGTTATTGATTTTAATTTCTGCTGCCTGGCTTCATGTTACTGCTGCTAAACATTGCTTTCTGGCTTCTGGAAGAGAGAACAGAATTACCTTGTAAAAGAAGCCAGTAATTCCAGATCTATTTATCGACTGGATCATTGAACCTCGGCTACAATCTGCTAAAGTTACAAACTAGTTGAACTTGTGGATGAAACAAACTGCAGGAAGAAGTAAATCATGCCATCCATTGACCTTGACTCTGAAATGCGTTATCGATTCTGTGCATTGTCAATACATTTCAGTGTAGGCAACGCAGCAAGAGCTATGTGTTCATTTATGTATCTATTTGCATCCATATACCTTCATAGGACTGCTTTGCTATAATATGTAGGTCTAAATGCCAGAACATATCGCAATTAAACTATTGTAAAAGCCTGGTGTGTGAGTGCGGGGGTTTAATTGCGATCTGACTGATGCAAATGGATGCAGTGTTGTTTTCAAGTTTCATCTTATTGTATGTGCTGATTAGAATTGTAGGATTCAGTTATGATTAGTCCACACGTATATTATTTATTCATTTTCCATGTGTAATTCCAGGCGGACGAGACGACAGGACATCAGGAACGGGGACCCTCTGACCCAGTGCTCAGATTTGCAGCATCATGGTAAGTCTGTGTTTTAAAAAAGGCTGAAAACAGAGCTGTTTGGTTAAGTTGCAAAGGGAAATCAGTGTCTTCATACACTTTTTATGTTTGTTAAACTCATTATTTATTTAGTTTGAATATATTTTTAATTGGTTTAATTATTGATGTACGTTTTAGAATTAATGTGAAATGTTGGGGGGAAAAAACAAATAAAACAAACAAGTATTTTGTAAAAATGTAATATCATCTTGGTTGCAATCTCCAAACTATATTTTACCAGCGTTCCTTTATATTTATATGGCCGTTAAAACATGCTTCTGATGCATGGTTAATTTTGGTTTCTTTTTATATATTAAGAATGAATGAATAAATAAATACAGTTTCCACATTAAGTTCACCCTGTACAGAAAAGCATTGGACTTTCCTATAGCCTCCCCTACTTACTGTCTGAAAAAACAAGAAGCCGTAACCACCCACACTGTGCAGACCACACATTGATTTCTCATTTATGAAAGGCTTTAGGACCAGCTTGTTATTTTGAAAACTAAAACCGCCTGAGCACCATATTGTGGGCCTTTACCTTAAAAAAAAAAGAAAAAGAAAAAGATAAAAAAAAAAAAACACAAGCTGACCATTGCAAGGAAGCTATTGAGGAACGCATTGCTGGAATTTTACTTTTCACTCCGGTGACAGCTGTCAGTTCAAATATTCACAGTCCTTTAAGCTTTAATCAATTTACACACCTAATAGCTTTACCCTAAAGGCCACACAAGGATAACAGCGTTATGGTAGATTTGTAAAGCTCTAAAAGGTATTGTTTTAAACTTTATAATGACAAAAATGCTTTTGAATGCACAAAAGAATACAATTCTATGCTTTATACACAACCTGCAAACCTGGAGTGTCACATTACACCTCGTTTCTTAAAGACAAAGACTTGAAGAAAGGTGTTCAGTACACACACAAAATACTTCAACACAATACATTTAAAAAGGAAAATGGAACAAAGTTTACATTGCTGTTTCAAACTCTACTTTATTTCATGTATTTATTTTCCTCCCAAATAAATATACGATGTTGCCCTGTTGTGCAAATATTTTATTTTAACACAATAGGGCCGCATTGTAAACACCAGCATCTTGATTAATATCTGTTGATTCTGGAACCATGCCCAGTTCTAGAAAATCATGAGTGTCTTTAATACTGCATGGAGACTGAGATAAGCGACTCATGTCATGCTTTCGCTCTTACTGATCAATATCAACCCACCTGCTCAATAAAGTTCATACCCAGTTCCTCGCCAGGCAAAGACGTGGTGCCATTTGCTGCACGAGTGAAATGACTCATCATTTTCTGTAAAAAGACTGTAACATCTGGCCTCTACATCAAGATTCTTCGAGAGGGACTGTTGTGCGTGTGTGCCAAGGGTCATCAGTCCAAAGAAAGCAATCGTTTTGAAAGACAGTTGTGGTATTATAACTCTGCGATGGTCTGGGCCCCATTGAGAACAGGCGGGCTCTGTCTCTGACTGACCCCAGAGAAAGCGTACCAGTAAAACCAGTTCATCAGTACACCGTCCTATAGATTATGTAACAGGAATGGTGTGTAATCCTGCAGACTAGCACAGCTGATCTCATTCACAGTATGTGCGAGTGCATTGCTCCATTTCACACAGCAAAGGGGCAGAACCACAATTTATTAAATCCACTCAGACTTTGACTCGGTACCAGAATAAACAGATGGTCTATTTACAGATGTCACGATTCTGTAAATCACAATGTAGTATGTTCATCAGACACTTAATATAGATACATTTACTATACAGGTGAATTAGCTTATTTGTTTTTGTTTTGTTTTGTTTTACTGACAGACGACTTAAACGGACAAGGGACTTTGGAAGATAAGATTATTTATGGCGTGGAAAATAGCAGCACTTTCCTGGAGTGCAGCCCCAAATCCCAGCGTGCCCGCATCTACTGGCAGTTTCAGAAACAGAACGAGGAGCGCAAACACGAGGTAAACGCCATTTGCATTTGTTGATATTTTTCCTAAAGTCTCATATGTTCACAAATGAGGATATGGATTTTAGACATGAAATGTACACTCACCTAAAGGATTATTAGGAACACCTTTTCAATTTCTCATTAATGCAATTATCTAACCAACCAATCACATGGCAGTTGCTTCAATGCATTTAGGGGTGTGGTCCTGGTCAAGACAATCTCCTGAACTCCAAACTGAATGTCTGAATGGGAAAGAAAGGTGATTTAAGCAATTTTGAGCGTGGCATGGTTGTTGGTGCCACACGGGCCGGTCTGAGTATTTCACAATCTGCTCAGTTACTGGGATTTTCACACACAACCATTTCTAGGGTTTACAAAGAATGGTGTGAAAAGGGAAAAACATCCAGTATGCGGCAGTCCTGTGGGCGAAAATGCCTTGTTGATGCTAGAGGTCAGAGGAGAATGGGCCGACTGATTCAAGCTGATAGAAGAGCAACTTTGACTGAAATAACCACTCGTTACAACCGAGGTATGCAGCAAAGCATTTGTGAAGCCACAACACGTACAACCTTGAGGCGGATGGGCTACAACAGCAGAAGACCCCACCGGGTACCACTCATCTCCACTACAAATAGGAAAAAGAGGCTACAATTTGCACAAGCTCACCAAAATTGGACAGTTGAAGACTGGAAAAATGTTGCCTGGTCTGATGAGTCTCGATTTCTGTTGAGACATTCAGATGGTAGAGTCAGAATTTGGCGTAAACAGAATGAGAACATGGATCCATCATGCCTTGTTACCACTGTGCAGGCTGGTGGTGGTGGTGTAATGGTGTGGGGGATGTTTTCCTGGCACACTTTAGGCCCCTTAGTGCCAATTGGGCATCGTTTAAATGCCACGGCCTACCTGAGCATTGTTTCTGACCATGTCCATCCCTTTATGACCACCATGTACCCATCCTCTGATGGCTACTTCCAGCAGGATAATGCACCATGTCACAAAGGTCGAATCATTTCAAATTGGTTTCTTGAACATGACAATGAGTTCACTGTACTAAACTGGCCCCCACAGTCACCAGATCTCAACCCAATAGAGCATCTTTGGGATGTGGTGGAACGGGAGCTTCGTGCCCTGGATGTGCATCCCACAAATCTCCATCAACTGCAAGATGCTATCCTATCAATATGGGCCAACATATGCTTTCAGCACCTTGTTGAATCAATGCCACGTAGAATTAAGGCAGTTCTGAAGGCGTAAGGGGGTCAAACACAGTATTAGTATGGTGTTCCTAATAATCCTTTAGGTGAGTGTATAGTAGTAATACATACAATTTTCACATGAATTCAGTTTGTTTGTGTGTTCATCCTTTGGTTCGTGGCTGATTGATTAATGTCAATTAAATGTCAATTTAGTAATGTAACACTAATGCGATTAAATACATATAAAAAATACGTTAGAGAACCTTTTTTTTACATTACTGGCTTAATTTGTCCAGATTTCTCTTGTCTCCAGCCACTGATTGAAGGCACATCTTGACTGAGTCTCTCGTTGTGTCATATGTTTATTCACCAAGCTAATTTCCCCGGTTCTTTTTCTTCCATAATGGTTGACCAGTGCTATAAAGCTGCAGCCCCAAGTTTCTTAAAAGAAACACACCTAAGAAATGGGCCATGACTGTCTCCTCATGCAGATCTAGCACTGCCATTACGCTGAGTACGATCAGTCGCCTGAGAGCATCGAATCGTGGTCTATTTTACAGTTTTTGGAAATCAGTCAACGTCTTCCTAGTTCTTTTGTTTTTCTTTTTCCTATTATTTTCCCACTGTAGCCGTCTTGTAAATGGTATTAGGGGTGTTGGTCGATATGGCCAATGCCTTTTTCTGATCCAAACACAGCTGAAAATGTATTAAAGACACTATTTATTTAGGAATGACCTAATACATGTATTTTGTTGGTTAAGAACAATGTGTTGGAAGCACTTTCCTAAAATAACTGTGATTTGCAATACATTGGGAAGATAAATCCACAAACATATAATGGCGGTAGATGAAGGATAGTATGAAGTCATGTGCATTAATACTTCTCTTCAAATTGCAGATCAAATCAGAGGAAAGATTCATACGCACAGAACAAGGCCTCCTCATCCGCAGCCTGCACAAGAAAGATTCAGGGATTTACTACTGCCATGCAGTCGAGCATGGATTCATGCAGACTTTGGTCAAGGTCACCCTCGAGGTTATTGACACCGAGCACCTGGACGAGCTTCTGCACAAGGATGAAGAAGGTGAAGGAGCGAAACCAAAGGAGGGCCACGGCATCGTCCCACCCAACCAAAAAGTCTGGTACAGAGACTTTATGTCCCTCATTAACCATCCTAACCTCAACACTATGGATGAATTTTGTGAGCAGGTGTGGAAAAGGGAACGCAAGCAGCGCAGACAGAAAGCTGCCAATGCCCAAACGCACGCCAACAAATGGAAACACCTTCAGGAAAACAAGAAGGGCAGAAACAGGCGGACCCATGAACTCGAGAGGGCACCGAGGAGTGTCTGATACAGCCGTGTCATTCGAGAGACTGAATCTGAGTAGACTTTAAAAGAAACTCAACTGGAAACAAATGCAATACACTCCTGGTCTAAGTCATTGCATTGGTGAAGATGTTTACAATGGTTTATTGGAAATGACTGACAACACCATCTTGTGTTCATACTTAACCCTTTTGACTGGTCTCCATAACGAAACGATGGAAACTAAAACTCGGACTGTAAATATTCAACAGCAAGAACTATATTTGACATTGCTTTGGGTTTTTAGTTTAGTTTAGATTCATAGTTCAGTTGTTATAATTGATTGCCATTCGCAAGACAAGTGTAAAACTAAAAACCGATGACGTTTTTTAAACGGACGTCGTCGTAAACTATATATTGAACTGATAAAGAATGACCGTACGAGTGTAAGAGGATGTTCATTATACAGTAGAAGGGTGTTTTGGATCTAATGTACAGTATAATACACCTGTCTGGCGCATTTGAAATGTCGATACAATGCTCTTTATATGTACTCAAGGTAACTGTGCAATTCCAATTTTCAGTACATCAAATTTCAACTAGTTCTTAGACAGCTCAAGACTTAATTGGTTGAGTATAATTTAAAATTGAATTAGCAAATACCAATAGAACAATATCATTTCAATTTCCATCTTTGTTTTTTCATTTTTTAAAACCGTTTGAGAGCACTGCATATTTAAATTAACTCACTATCAAAGTTGACAATATATCTCCTTTTGCCAAGTTGTTTTTCAAAGCAATAGTTCTATAATGAAGTCCTATATGATATGAGGTAATCTATTTTAATACATCATCTAAATAAGCTCTTCCAATCCTGACATATATTTAAACTTGCTGCAAAAGGAATATTTTATTTTTCATTCAACAGAGATCTATCTAAAAGTCATCTAACAGTATATAGTTGTACTTGTATTTCAATGTATATCTTCCTGCTTTACTACAAATACTACTGCATCCCAAAGGGGTAAAAAACTTTTACATTCTCAAACATTTCTTGTTTTTCTTTTTATGTTTCTCTTATTTGAAGATGCTTTTCTAAATTATTTTGGACACTTTTTTCTGAGCTTTATGCACTGTAAACTGACAGATCTACAGTATAATAATGTGGGTATATATTATCCCAAATACATGCTCATCAATCATCTGTTTAAAAAAAGAAACATTCTGTAATTTATTAATCTGTACCTGGACTACAGTAAAAGGTTTTTTCTAATTATTGTAGCATTGACAAACAAGCTACAACGTCAAAATCAATCAAATGCCTATCAGGGAGAAGGACCAACTAATAATATTACCTTTTTTTTAATTCATGTTATTTTTATCAAGGCAAAAATAGAAATAAACACTGAAACTATTTAATTTAAGTTCTTATTTTTACAACGGGATATGTTTTATTTAACTTATGTCAGACACGAGTGTAGGCCGGCAATGCTTTTGTTTTCTGTTTTAAAAGGTTTTTGAATCAGCTGACTTAACAAGACTTTGCATTTCTATTCCTGTGCATACATCTGTGTTACTCGAAAAAACAAAACTTGGTCTCCATTGACTGAATTAAGATGAGAATCTGCAAAGGGTCTGCATTACGGACATTTGGGAATTTGAATTATTCTTTACACGGCTGATTAGGTAATTACAATTTGTATCCCAAATGTACAGAGAAATAACCGTTATTAAGGGGGAAAAAATGGGCCATATATTCAAAAGAGCTGCATGTTTGCAAAAGGGGAGTTACAGAGTTTATTTTATAGATTTTTGTATTTCTTTTTCCTTGGAAATCTCAAGTTTGTGTCGTTGGGAGAACACCAAAATGGAAACTGTGTAGGAAAGAAGAGGTCTTGCACACTGTTCATCACAGCTGTCTCTTTTCAAATTTGGAGACGGGTTATTAAAAAGTATTCAAGTTCAACCGCAGAGTAAGAAACTTTTTATTTTTATGTTTTGATTGTGTCGCATTACACGACAGTGGTACCACTGAATTTGTTTAACTTGTTTAAATGAGTCACATGACTTTCTACAGTTTGTATCATAAAAGTCCAGGGGAAAGATGCACATAAGGAGTTGTTGTACATTATGTAAATTAATACATATATGTAGACTATAAATGTTTAGGTCACCCTGGATGATACTTTCCTTTATTTTCCTTTATTATAATGATTATTATTATTTCATTGTTTACAAAAATTGTCCATCTGTATTTTTATCCAAATAAGAGACAGTGACCTTTAGAGCATCACACCATTAAACCAGATGTGTTATGACAAATATAATTAGTTGGTGAATAAACTGCAGTTGTTCACTGTAGCCCCTATTTTATTATGTATGTTTTTTACATTTGGATTTATTCGTCCTCGCAAAATAATGTGCTGACACTTCTTCCAAATAGATTGCTTTTTTATCTGGAAAGCAAACTATTACTCCCATACATTCTCCAACTCGAGCAAGTATTTCTAGAGTTGCTTATAATGCCTGTTTAAGCTAGATCGTGAGTTTAAACCCGCAGTGTTTTGACAGACATTCCTCCTTTGAATTTTGCTGACTAACGATTTTAAGCAAGATGCTAACAAAGCACTAAGGGCTGCAAGAAACGTTTCTCAGATCCACAAAACCTTTGAATATATGACCCAAGTTATTTGATAAGTGGATGTATGTATCGGTGATTGAACACAACTCCTTATTTGGGAGAAAATAAACTCTAATGATGTCCCAGAGCTACAGCAACAAATGTAACCAGTCTTTAAGATGATGGCATGACTCCTCCAGCCAGACAGACTAATCTTGTTGAGCATGTGTTGGTTAAATATTCCCAACCTTAGAGCCACAATCATGAGCCAAGATCGCATTGTTCGTTTAGTGAACAACGGCAAAAGAAAGTGAACCAATATTGTCACAAAACCATAGATCAACATCAGTAACAACTAATGCATCTGGGGACATTGTCAGGCCTAAAAGGAGTTCAAGCTGTATCTCATTTGCAAACACAGACACCAGGCTCGGCCGTCCATCATTAACCAATGTTGCCGCCGGTGCTGATTGTCAATTACAATTAACAATCTATCAAAGTGACTGACATCCTGACAGCCTTGGCCCAATAATTACTGGTTATCTGGGATTTTTTTGTTTCTTTGTTATTTCATAAAGTATGTATTGGATGTAGTACACGTTTCTACAATAAGCTCCCTTGTTTAAGTATTTATTTTATTTTTAATGAAAATGTGATACAGGAAGTGCTTCTGAAATAAAGCTCCGTTTAGACGTTATACCTTTGTTTCAAACACAATGTGATAGCATGGCGAACAGTGCCTGGCTATAGCTCGACTATGAATCATGCGGTTGTTTTTGAGGCCTTTCCTATTAAACCTGGTCAAATCTCACAATACTTCCAACTGTTGTAGCTCGTCTGCAGGCAGCCTGGACGTGGGGCTGGAAACTGTGAAACCAATTGTGTGGATCAGCACATAGAGGGCGTCAGGAGGATAGATACGTTTTTAAACACCAGCCACCTGAGCTGCCATTTCCCCCTGCCATTGCTGAACCTTAACAGCAAAAGAAAAGGAATTAATGGTGGCCTATGTGCATAATAATTATTAAAAGACTCGTAACGCAGTGTCTATATACACCTAGACCCCATTCATTCCCCCTCAGTAGCTTTCTTGTTCGTTTTGTTCCCAGGTCGCCCAAAGTTTACTTCTTAAAATGACAGGAGCGTAAAGATCGGAGAGTTTACACATTCTCTGTCTCGATACTTTTGTTGGATACATTTCATTATGCAAAATTAAGTATTTGCAAGATGGCTCTGTTTGCAAGATAATATATACCCTGAAAAGTAGCTGTGAATTTAATGTAAAAAATAAAATCATGTCATGGTCCAAACAAATAAAAATAAAAGACACTGTGTACAAATTGCATGTGAATGCTATTTTAATGCATCAATTTTTATATATATAATTTAGTATTGACTAATGTTGTGTGTAATAGATCTGCCTTTTGCTTTATGCAGTACACATAAACCTGTTTTAAAGGTGTATATATTTTTCCTTAGGTAAATCAAAGGTACAGTGTAAAGTACTGGCATCCATAGGTACTCGATTCCAATGTGTTGTATATCACTTTTCATCTACTAATATACAACCATGTTCCCCACTTGGAAAAAAGTTATTTAATATTTCAGTGCAACACAGAACAGTATCCAGCAGATAGCATGGGTGTTTTATTAAGAGCAATGCATTTACATGACTGCTTTGCTCATTGCATTTCAGACGGTCTCTATGGAACTGGATGGAAATATAAGAGAAACTGCTGCTGTAAATTATTCTTTTTTTGGCATGTATTCAGTTGTTAAAATAAACATTTCTTCTTAAACATGAGGTTCTTGCTGTCTTTAATAATTGGAACGTGCATGCAGTTTTACTGACGAGAAACTGGCTCGTTTATTCCTTTATAATAAGGGAAAAGATTCTGAAATCTGATTGCAACTTTCTGAGTTTTAATATCTGCCCTCTCTTAGTTTTAATTGGATCCTCTTACAGAAACTGAACTGATCCTGAAATGTAACCTAGCATGAATGTACTGTGTATCATGCCTTCAGTTGACTTTGGCATCACATATGCTGTACTAGCTGTCATGGGTTTGGATTTAATCAAGTCAGGAATCCACGCCAGACATTGAATTGCTTTCCTGAAGTTACAAATAAAAGAAAAATGCAGAAAGTGAGTTGATTCTTTGAATGAATGAATAAAAAGGTAACATGGAAGGAATGGGAAATGGAGTACTTACCAAAAGGATATGAATTCTGGAAATACTGGTGTTGTCTTTGATTATCAGAAAATTAGTTTGCAGAATGCCTAGTAAAAAATGTCCCTAAAACAAGACAAATTGATTGTGTGAGTATATCTTGCTTTGCATGGATTTATAAGATCTTTCACTATTTATGACATTTCAAATTCTTGCCAGATCCAGATATAACGTTTTTTTCACTTTTAAATCAAATGTCACCATTAGATCTGAGAAGAATGGTCTGGTAGGACTTCTAAGCTGTCCATCTTGCACTATTACATTACAACTGCATCTGTGTAAATGGCTGAAACACAGTTTACACCATAGAGTTCTCAATGTATAGGTAAATTCACAGAGATAAACGGATAAACAATATACAGAACAATAAACAATACCTAAAAACAGCAGCATTGATAATCTGTGTCAAAGCTTTTAAAGCATTAATTAAATATATAACAAAGACAGACAGATTAGATATGCATTTGTATGTGACAATTCCTCTCATGAAGTGAAAAAAGGTTCTTGAAAAATAATTAATCTAGAAATCTTGCTGTTCTCGTGCAGCAAAAAAGGATCGAGTTACTGTTACTGTAGATTTTCATTTATAGCATCCCAGTCCACTCAAAGCATCTAGTTTCATTAGTTTAACTCTTAGTATTTGAAAACAGACTTCAAACAATAGACATAATAAATTAGTATTTCATAGTAGTTTCTGGCAGGAGCTCCATGTGCAGCCCATGAACATGTTTTATTGTGAAAAGATTTAACACTAGCTTTATTTACCCGCAGAAACAGCCAGTTGGCTAAACTATTGGAAAATGATAAAGTCAAATTGACCATGTATGTATGATTCAGTAGGTGTGAGAAAATCTAAGTTTATTATATATAAATTGCACAACACCACGAGGTTCAACAACCAGTGTGTGATGATGCTACTCAAGGACATGTGGAGGACTAGGATGTTTGACTATTTTTGACAATATAAAATATTCAGTTTTCATGCATTTTAAGCATTGAAAATATATTGTTTTAAATGACCAAGGAAGTATAGTAAAGGTCAGAAGTCATACATTTTGCATTGAATACTCTAATATATAACATAAGAAGAAAGAATGCCTCTGACACGATCTAAAATAATTACACCAAAGATCAAAAAGCTACCAACATCAGATGGTCTTCTTGAATTGTGTCTACTGCATCTCAAATCCAAATGATCTGCACTGTCCAGGTGCTTGAAACACTTTGTGAAATAAATACAAATAAAATACATGAAACATGGTACACAGAGTACAAACATACCATATATTTTATACATAAAGGTACTATTGTGTTCAAACACAGTAAAACCTACACTAGGTTATTTCACAAATAATTATAAAAGTATGTATTTTACAATCCCCTATATATAATATTTTACACAAATTTGATTAAACTATAGCTGGTAATCTTGTCTATCTTCTCCTTTTGACAAATGTTTAGTGTCAACATGAACTTATAGAGATATCACTTATTTGTGTGTGTTATTCTTTCTAATTCACAGGCCTCCACTCCCTTGGACTTTTTCTTTTTTCTTTTTAAATAACAGCACTGCCATCTGGTGTGGATGTTGGGAATGGATCAGTTAATACATTTGATTATATGCAGTACATTGATGCCTTCAAGACACCAAGACATTGTAGTAAAACTGCTCCCTTTATTATTATTATTATTATTATTATTATTATTATGTGACTAGCAGACGTGTCCTCACTTTTGATCATCACATAATAATAATCCTCTGGACTGCTATTGATTTAAACTGTGGACCACTGCAGCTGTCTGTACAGGTGACATCAATTCTAAATTAATTATATGTATGTAAATTGTGTAAGGAATAAAACAGCAGATTTTATTGCTGAGTGGCATATCCCACTAACTTTGCTGGTACATTTGTGGAAGCCATGCTAGATGCCATACCCACTATGTCTAAACATACACAGTAAAAAGCCATAACACGCCTGACAGCCATCTAGTGGTTGAATGAAATTACTACCAGTTTGTATTTCCTTCAATTTAATTACAATTCCTTATAATTTCATCTATATGTCCATCTTTAAAACAATAGTGCAATAGAAGGGGTTTAACCATATACAAACGTTTAAATTACACATGTATGTTATCTTTTAACTCCTCAATGCCAGACTGTAGGACACACATAGCGGCTGTAAACACTGATATTAACGCTCCTCAGTTATCATACAATCTCAGCCTTAACACGGTCTGGCAGACATATAATTTAAATATCTTCACCATGGGATACATACTGCTCTACTATTACTGTTGTGGAACATGCTGAATAATAACCTTCTTAGACAGGTAATGTGATTTTGTAGCTTGTCAGTATAAATCCTTCAGAAATGTCCAGCTATTTCCTAGGAGGTATAACAAATGCACACATTGTACCTTTGTGTACGATTTGGCAGGATTTAATCATCCTGTGCAATATAATGAAATGACCATCAATTAAGTAAAATGGATTGTAGGAATGAAGCCCTTATTTTCTAGTAAGATATTCTAAATGTGATTCCATTTAGTGCCTCATTCTGTAAGGAAAACAATTATTTGAAGGAAAAAAAACACCACATGCATGTTAATGAATAAAAGCACTGAGATAAAAGGGCAAAAACCTGTACAGTTTGCTTGTTTTACCCATATGTACTTTCTGGACAACTGGAAGCTGTAGCTTGTTATTTAAAGCCTGTGCCAATGGGACTACTTAAAGTCAAAAGAATCCCTGTATTCAGTCAAGAGCCATTCACCATATGCACTCATGCTATCCATATCACCGTGTTTTCACAGGACTGCACATGTCTTGTTTATATAGTGGCATAAGCAATGGGAGATAGCACTGACAGGCACACTTTTAGCCACTGGCTCCTAAGCACTTTATTGCACTCCTGAAAATAGTCGCCCACTGATCGGGGCCAATTGGGTATTAAAATCAAATGTTGTTGCCGAGAATGTGGAGACACTAAGCACACACCCTTTCTGCTCAGTTAAAGTTCATGTCCAGTTCAGGGTGTTGGAATCTCTCGGCTCAAATCCTCGTAAACAGCTTAGCATACAAGCTGATCTCTTCCAGTTTATGAGCACAGCAAATGGGCATTGGATTATTTTTTTTAAATATAGACAGGATTCTGAATAATTAAAACATTGTTGTGGAGCAGGTGCATTTTTCTAAAACACATCCTGCAAAGTTGGACATTTTATCGGTCACAAATGCAGAAACCAGTTGGTGTGACGAACAAGAATTGTGTGTGGATTCTAAGATCGCTCAGAAAGTGGCACTTAGAAACTGTTGGGTCACAAGGTGAGGTGAGGAGTCACCCGCTAGACCATCTGACACAATTACCCTTTTTAAGAGTCCCTCTTGTTTCTGAGCTTTGCAGAAGTCAAGGACACTACAGTTTAGAGGAGACACTGTGCAAAGAGTAGGCAGTTGAATTCACTTGTAGTTTCACTTGAGTCATCTTCTCAAAAGATGATGTAATAGAGCATTTGTTTTGCTATCATTTTACTGCAAACTCTAATCACAATCATCCGAACCCCTTTTTAAGTGATTACAGCTGTAAGTTTTCTGAGCGTTGTGTCACTTACAATGTATTTAAGCTCTTTTCTGTTTATTTAGGTGTACACTTCTCCACCGCATCCTCCCATCAAGCTCAGGCACTAGTGCTTAGTGTGATTCCACAGACATTGATCAGTATTAGAGTTGTTAATATGAACTGCACACAGGCAAAACATGATACTTCAGATCATATGGATCTCAATCTATTTTATGTGAGACGAGTGCTGTTAAGTGGGGAAACCGAATTGGATTGAAGTAATCAGTGGAGTATTTGACCAACGGCACTTACCAATTCAAGCAATAACCTACAGTTTGGTTTTGTTAAAGTTACAGAGGATTTACAAACATAGGGAAAAGTAAACATTGTAATCTTAACAAAGGAGATAAAATACAATCAAATTAAAAGCAGATGCTATTTGGTACTAGTCACTCACTTGGGAAATTTGATTAAATTATGAAATGTTTAAGGAATGGCAAGGAGGTATCAGAAATGCTATTGGTATGCATTGCAAATTCAGAGCTTATGTAGAATTGTCTATATCTTGGTTACCATGACACAAATACCTACAGAAGTTCCGAAAGACCAAGGCTCAAAATTGATTAAATTAAAACTTTGTCTAATGTCCCAATGGCACATATTCGTTCTATTTTGAGTGACAGAGGATTTGTCTTTAACCTTATAACAATCTCACCCATTAGTTGTGATCGCAAGACACTTGATTCACGTATGACGAATCCTTAAAGATATTCACAAGATGAACCCTAAATGAGAGTTAAGATTAACTGATGAAAAATAATAATAATAATCAGGACTAATGTTAAGAGGAAATTATGTTTTGTGGTTTCCATCTTTACATGTAGCTAGAGTGTATAAGTAAGATGTATAGCACTCTTCCAGATCGATTCCATCAAATAAACAACTTTTACAATTTTAAAATGTAAAATGAACGAAATCATGGCAGATATCAAAGGCCAGCATGTGTGTGCCTTCAGGGTTTCATGTTGTATTGTGCCCAAGCTTCCTGAACAGCAGAAAAACTACAAATTCACTGGATATGTCTTCCATGCGGCAACTTGAGTCATTATTATCAAGTCGAGTGAGTGTGAATGTATCTTTCTCCATATTCTTACTCCTCAATAGTATAGTTTCCATAGACAACATGAAGATTTGCTGTGTAACAGAAAAACATTAGCATATGCATCTACTTTTCAACAACAGACGATATGTATGAATGTGTATTGGAGGTGGTTTGTACAAGGAAACAATCCCACATTCGCAAAAAGCGAAATAAATCTGCAGCAAATGATCAACTCAAATAAAAACAAAAATGTAAAGAAATTTGTTGTTTGTCATTTTATGTTCAGTGTAACCACCTTCGTATTTCAGAAAGAGTATGTTAGCTCTCCTGGCTGTTTCTGTGTGGAGTTGGACACTATTTCTGTTGTAGTCCATGCAAATGTAATGTATAAAAATACACCAAGTAGAGAATAAATCAGATTACATACACATTCACACAAAATCTTACAGCTAAAACTGTAAAGCAGATATTTTTTCACAAATACAAAATAATCAATGTGTCATAAGAGCATTAGAGAGAGCTATTTAGGTGCTTTACAAAGGTCCAGTTGCAAGTATTGATAGGCAGGGGACTTGGAATTCTCCACATAATACACTGCTCAAAAAAATTAAGGGAACACTTAAATCACACATTGGATCTCAATAAATGAAATATATTAAAGATCAAAATCTTTACTGTACATTGTGTAATTCGTTGAGAACAAAATGATGTAACAACGGTCAATGGAAACCAAAATCACCAACTGATTGAGGGCTGGATTCAAACTCACACCGAAAATCAAAGTAATCAATTGAAATCACAGGCTGTTCTAACTTGTGTGAATTTCATCATGACAATTCATAATATGACTCCGTAGTGTGTATGGCCTCCACATGCCTGTATGCACTCCCGACAACGTCTGGGCATGCTCCTGATGAGATGGCAGACTGTGTCCTGGAGGATCTCCTCCAAGACCTGGATCAGGGCATCAGTGAGCTCCTGGACAGTCTGTGGCGCTACTTGGCGGCATCGGATGCACCGATACATAACTTCCCAAATGTTCTCAATTGGATTCAGGTGTGGGGAACGTGAGGGCCAGTCAATCGCATCAATGCCTCTGTCATCCAGGAACTGCCTACACACTCTGGCCATATGAGGCCGGGCATTGTCCTGAACCAGGAGGAACCCAGGGCCCACTGCACCAGCGAAAGGTCTGACGATGGGTCTGAGGATGTCATCCCGGTACCTAACAGCAGTCAGGGTACCGTTGGCTAGCACATGGAGGTCTGTGCAACCCTCCAAGGATATGCCTCCCCAGACCATCACTGACCCACCTCCGAACCGGTAATGCTGGATGATGTTGCAGGCAGCATAACATTCACCACGGCGTCTCCAGACTCTTTCATGTCTGTCACATGTGCTCAATGTGAACCTTCATCTGTGAAGAGAACGGGGCACCAATGGCGGACCTGCCAATTCTGGTGTTCCCTGGCGAATGCCAATCGAGCTGCACGGTGATGGGCTGTGAGCACAGGTCCCACTAGAGGACGTTGGGCCCTCATGCCACCCTCATGGAGTCTGTTTCTGACAGTTTGGTCAGAAATATGCACACCAGTAGTCCGCTGGAGGTCATTTTGAAGGGCACTGGCAGTGCTCCTCCTGTTCCTCCTCACACAAAGGAGCAGATACCAGTCCTGCTGCTGGGTTGATGCCCTTCTACGGCCCTGTCCAGCTCTCCTCGTGTAATGGCCCATCTCTTGGTATCTCCTCCATGCTCTTGAGACTGTACTGGGAGATACAGCAAACCTTCTTGCAACGGCACGTATGGATGTGCCATCCTGGAGGAGCTGGACTACCTGTGCAACCTGAATGGGCTGCAGGTACCGCCTCATGCTACCAGTAGTGACAAGGACACTAGCAAAACGCAAAACTAGAGAAGAATCAGTCAGGAAGGATAAGGAGAGAGCAATTGCCTGTGGCCACCACCTGCTAAACCATTCACTTTTTGGGGGTTGTCTTGCTGTTGCCTCTCCAGTGCACCTGTTGCCACTTTCATTTACACCCAAACAGGTGACATTGATTCACAATCGCTTAGGCTTCCTAACCGGACAGATTGATATCCCTGATTGACTTGGTGTTATACTGAGATGATTATGTGTTCCCAGTTAAGCAGTGTCTTAATATTTATGCATGCTGGTATTTGAATATAGATCTGGTTTTAATTTCCTTTGATTAACATTCACAAATGCAGCTATGTGTTTGTAAGTGACTCTAACATTTGTGTTTTGACCTGTCTTGAGACAATAAGCTCGAGTCACAGATGAAACGCCCCTCTCCCTCTCAGGGTTCACATGATTTAAATTTATTGCACTGGGGACGAGCTGCTGTTAACTGGATGTCATTCAAATTAAGGGCAAAGTAGTAAATTAATATGTAAATTAGCTCTATGTACAGCTCTAGTGCTGTTTCTGCAGGAAAATCCCAGAAAGGGGGGTTTACATGTGTGGAGAACTGTACTTGAGACGCTGACGTCATGGAATCCATGGTTGTCATGTGACATTTAAACAGGGTACAGCTGTGGCTTGTGCCTCCAGTCTAGTTGTTTTACTGATATTACCCCAGTGTTTTTTCATGTCACTTATGGAGCTGCAAGCCGTGAATATAAGTGTTTTATAAAGTTAAGATTACAAAACGATGTTCAGTACTGAACAGTGCACAACAGACACGCAACAATATAGAGAGAACAATGATAATAGGAAACAAAAGGGAAACAAACAGCTCTCCAGATTGCCATTAACCAGAAATACTCCATTGCTAACCATGAAACATCCATCAGCAACTTACTTTACCTTGAAACCCACAAAAAACTGACCAGTTATCTTTCACTTTTACATTGCAGTCATTTAAGGATATATACGATTATCTTGGTAGCACATGAAATTTGGTTTACATGTGGAAATTAGCCTGTTTTTCCCGTGTTTGTGTTATTTTTACATCATTTACTTAAGTATATGCGATTGACCCTTTCTCAGTGGTCATTTCTTTTTGCCACAAACCTGATTCTGCCGAGTAATCGGGCAAAACATGCACATGCATCATCACTTCACAAGTTAAAAACACTCCATGAAAACTCCCCCACTGACAACATACTCACCAAAGGAGTAAATTAACACTTAACCAGCCAGTCCTCCATAATCAGATTTGCACCTGTTTACACAGATGTGCTCCCTTGAGAATTTGCGTTCTCCATTGGAGTGCTTTTGGTCTTTGCTGAACATGGGTATGTAGTATACAGGAATATAAATGGTTAATGAAAAATATGTATTTATGTGGTTAGATTAAAGGTTTGCAAACTGCACAAAAGCCCTTACACAGCAGTATACTGTACCATTTGTTAAACAAATAAATACACCCAAATACACCCAAAAGTTTTGATATGTTGTGCAATAAAAGCCTAGACCATAACCAATACATTTTATTGAAACTTATCACTTTCTACTGATCTATGACTCTGAACTAGATATAAGTCATATTAATGAATAACAACAAAAACATCAACATCTGCTATAGTAAATATACATGTGGGCTACAGGTTAAATCTCACTCTATACCACACCCCTACAAATTAAAATAATCACCAACACATGACCTTGACTGTTTTAATAGAAATCAGGCTGAGGTTAAATTAACTGCCTGTGTACTCTTAATGATTTTTTTTTAAAGAAATGATAGGGAGAGTGAAACAAAGCCAATTCAATTTGTGTTTGTTATTGTGCCAAGGTATTTTCTTAAATTAGTCCATATCACCTTTTAGCATTATACTGTAGCCACCAAGCCAGCAATTCTCAACTAATTTCAGAATACTGCATCATTATCCTTATAGTAGACTTGCACTTCTGTGAAATTAGAGTTTTTCAGGGGTTTGAAAATATATATATATATACAGACAGGTGACAAATTCAAGGAAAAAACAACATAAAGTGTCTCAGTAAGGTGTTGGGCACCACAAGCTGCCAGAATAGCTTCAATGCTCTTGGCACAGATTCTACTGGAGGGACAAACACTGTTCTTCCAAAAGATATCCCCTCATCTGGTGTTTTGATGATGGTGGTGGAGAGCGCTGTCTAACACGTCAA
This sequence comes from Amia ocellicauda, assembly GCF_036373705.1. NCBI lineage: Eukaryota > Metazoa > Chordata > Actinopteri > Amiiformes > Amiidae > Amia > Amia ocellicauda. Next base: position 19,817,321 of record NC_089864.1, on the reverse strand, counting down.
TCCAAAATCTCCCATAGGTGTTCAATTGGGTTGAGATCTGGTGATTGTGTGCTTGCCACAGCATATGATTCACACCATTTTCATCATCACACCATTCAGTGAGCCCCCGTGCCCTGTGGATTGTCATTGTCATCCTGGAAGAGACCACTGCCATCAGGATAGAAATGTGTCACCACAGGATAAAGGTGATCATTCAGAATAACTTTGTCATGATTTGCTGTGACCCTTCCCTCTAAGGGGACAAGTGGACCCAAACCATGCCAGGAAAATGCCCCCCACAGCATAACAGAGCCTCCGGACCCCCTCACTGTAGGGAGAGGTAGGCAGAGGTTCCCAAATGTTTTGGTACCAGATTAGGTAAAGGTAAAGGTAAAGCAAAAAAGAAGAAAACAAAAAGCATGATCAGTCTCCCATTTGAAATCTGATCTAACCACAACACTTGCTTTCAAAGTCTCTCAAAGGGAGAGAGAAAGTCTTTCAGGAATAATCATCTATAATAAATCATTGTGTAGCTTGTCCATGCTTCTTTGTAATGTAAACAAAACTTTGGATGATGATTTATGGTCAAAATAATAGAATGTTCAACTGTGAATAAAATTATGATAAATGGTCACATCTAAACATCTAAACATTTCTGCTTGCCACTGTGAAAGTCAATTATCTCTTTACCAGGAAAAGAAAAACTATACATACAGTCTTGAAAAGGTTTAATAATATATTAATAACATAATTCCAATTTTATAAAAGAAGTATTGAAAGGGGCTTCTACGTGGCAAAAAAATATGGCATCATGTTTTTTTGTAATATTCATTTTCTACAGATGGATAGGGATAAGATAGTGTTTGGGGTATAATAACGGATTATTCAAAATAAAATTATTAGCATTAGTATCATTATCAGAATATTCCTACATAATTTTATAAAAAGACAGAGGTTTGCCCTTCTGAGAGATAGAGGTTAGATGGGCATCATGCACCAAGATCCAACTTAAAAGAAATAGAGTACAATAAAAATAAACTAATTTTTTTAAACTATTTCCACATTTCAATGTGCACATTCACACCCAAGCCTCAAATAAATAACAAGCACTTTTGGACTGAATTTCCAATTTCTGAGCTGCTACTTTCATTTACTACTGCACCACTCTGAGATGTCCGACTGCAAGACAAATCCTATCACTGCCTCCAAGCCGATGATATTTACAATAAATACACAGAAGAGTAGCTGACGAATTGAAAGATGATGGAATGATTGATGGAAAGATGGGTAAATAATAAAAAATATCCTCCGTTCTCTCTGAATTCACTTCAGGAACACCCCAGAAGGACCCTTTCATAATATTCAACAGAAGGTTATACACTTTAGTCCAGTTACTTGGCAGGGAATTATTAGTTTTGGCATTAGGCATTATTAGGTGTTTATTTATTCAATGACTCAACATTGAGACCTGATTTCATTTGCTCTACAAGTCAGAAGTTTGATTTGTTTTCTTAAGAGCAGAAGGTCTGTCGTCGTGTCAGATTCATTCAATTCAACACTAGGAAAACTTGACTTTGCCCTGAGTTTCTAGGGGGTGATGCCAAAAGAAAACTCGTTATGATGTCTGATCATATCCAGACTCCATGCTAAAGGCCTGTTCAGAGTGTCACTCTCATAACCATGTTTTAGCAGAACTATTGGAATTTGCAAATGCACAGAGGGGTAATCTTACTTAAGTAGATATAACAAAAGTCCGCTGTCATGTTTCAGAACATGACTTAGTGTTGTGGTTTGCTTTATATCCAACAAAATAGGCCTCACTGTGTGGAATTGGCCACTGAAATAGGCAGTAGCTTCTGGAACAGTTTACTTAGTAAAGTACCAACTGAAAGCATTGACAAGGTATGTGGTATGGAAGTGCAAAAAAATAAAATTCAGTTATAATTAAGTAAGTAAGAAAATAATGTTGAACATTGATTCAGTCTAGAGAAAAGTGTTAAGTTTCCAGTCGTCCAACTTTTAATTTCTGCTTTATTGATTGCATGCTGTTGTTACCCAAGTGATTATTCAGTACCGACCTCAACTCATTTTATCTGCATTTTCCTTTTTTCCATCAGTGCTGCCACAGACAGTATTTTTCTTCTATAAAATGAATAAGTACAACTCTCTGTAAAATGGTTATTAAAATGTATGTTTAGATGATTCATTGATGTATTAATTACCTATCAGAAATGTTTCTTCAAAATGCAATTTTAGTTTATACATTGTGTTTTTAAACAGATACTGCATTTATTATTATTGATTGATTTGTTTGTTTTCTGTCAACATCAATCAAGTTGTTTTGTGTGTTTGTATTTTGTAAGGCCCCAAGTTTGATCAATTAAAGTGAATAACGTACAGTGAATAAATGTTTATGCTGTGTGTGAGTGTGTGTCAATAGTTAAGAAATGTGGGGATTTCTAAAAATATACTTCATATACAGTGAGGGAAAAAAGTATTTGATCCCCTGCTGATTGTGTACGTTTGCCCACTGACAAAGAAATGATCGGTCTATAATTTTAATGGTAGGTGTATTTTAACAGTGAGCGACAGAATAACAACAAAATACTTCGACTTAGTACTTGGTGACAAAACCCTTGTTGGCAATCACAGAGGTCAGACGTTTCTTGTAGTTGGCCACCAGGTTTGCACACATCTCAGGAGGGATTTTGTCCCACTCCTCTTTGCAGATCCTCTCCAAGTCATTAAGGTTTCGAGGCTGACGTTTGGCAACTCGAACCTTCAGCTCCCTCCACAGATTTTCTATGGGATTAAGGTCTGGAGACTGGCTAGGCCACTCCAGGACCTTAATGTGCTTCTTCTTGAGCCACTCCTTTGTTGCCTTGGCTGTGTGTTTTGGGTCATTGTCATTCTGGAATACCCATCCACGACCCATTTTCAATGCCCTGGCTGAGGAAAAGAGGTTCTCACCCAAGATTTGACGGTACATGGCCCCGTCCATCGTCCCTTTGATGCGGTGCAGTTGTCCTGTCCCCTTAGCAGAAAAACACCCCCAAAGCAAAATGATTCCACCTCCATGTTTGACGGTGGGGATGGTGTTCTTGGGGTCATTCCTCCTCTTCCAAACACGGCGACTTGAGTTGATGCCAAAGAGCTCGATTTTGGTCTCATCTGACCACAACACTTTCACCCAGATCTCCTCTGAATCATTCAGATGTTCATTGGCAAACTTCAGACGGGCCTGTACATGTGCTTTCTTGAGCAGGGGGACCTTGCGGGCGCTGCAGGATTTCAGTCCTTCACGGCGTAGTGTGTTACCAATTGTTTTCTTGGTGACTATGGTCCCAGCTGCCTTGAGATCATTAACAAGATCCTCCCGTGTAGTTCTGGGCTGATTCCTCACCTTTCTCATGATCACTGAAACTCCACGAGGTGAGATCTTGCATGAAGCCCCAGACCGAAGGAGACTGACAGTTATTTTGTGTTTCTTCCATTTGCGAATAATCGCACCAACTGTTGTCACCTTCTCACCAAGCTGCTTGGCGATGGTCTTGTAGCCCATTCCAGCCTTGTGTAGGTCTACAATCTTGTCCCTGACATCCTTGGACAGCTCTTTGGTCTTGGCCGTGTTGGAGAGTTTGGAATCTGATTGATTGATTGCTTCTGTGGACAGGTGTCTTTTTTACAGGTAACGAGCTGAGATTAGGAGCACTCCCTTTAAGAGAGTGCTCCTAATCTCAGCTCGTTACCTGTATAAAAGACACCTGGGAGCCAGAAATCTTGCTGATTGATAGGGGATCAAATACTTATTTCCCTCATTAACATGCAAATCGATTTATAACTTTTTTGAAATGCATTTTTCTGGATTTTATTGTTGTTATTCTGTCTCTCACTGTTAAAATACACCTACCATTAAAATTATAGACGGATCATTTCTTTGTCAGTGAGCAAACGTACAAAATCAGCAGGGGATCAAATACTTTTTTCCCTCACTGTACATTTAACACCCAAAAACCAATCAAACATGTCACAAACCTGCCAATAGCAATCCCAGTGCCTGAAAGTGGGTGTTGCTTGACAGGAGGTTTTCCCTTCAGCCTAATTCATACCTGCCATTAAGTACTACATATTTAATTTGCAATTGGCAGATATGTTTATACTATAATTTGGTCCAGGCCAAAGTTGCTTTCAGTGTCAGAAAAATAATCCAGCGTATTAAACTCCTTGGCCATATCCACCAGCAAAAAGACTGCCAGGTACAGAACTAAATCCAACAGGACCTTGGATAACCTCTGTTTTTTGTTTGTTTTATTTAGTTTTTGCTGTTGTTTAATTGTTTAGTAAAACCAATGCCATAATAAATGCCTCAAAGGTTTAACAAATATATATATTTAGTTAAGCCATATTTTCTAAATCAAAATAAAACATTGAATATGTGATACGATTATTTTTCAAAAAGATGTACAGTATAGGCTGTGCACAATTATGATTGTATAATGAAAAGTAAATTCCCATAAACAGAAACAAACCCTTAAACTATTTATTATAAGGTCTGATCATCCTCAAAAGCGACTTACTGAATGGAAATATACAGTTTATTGTTATTGTTTGTATTCATCTTATATTTGTCACATTGATATTAACTATAGACAGCCCTGCTTAAGACAGCTATCAGACTTTATGTCAAAACAGATATATATATATATATATATATATATATATATATATATATATATTTAACAATTAAAAAATTAAACTCCCATGTGTACAGGATGGCCATTCATCTAGTTTTGTACAGTCGTTTGTACAGAGTTTTCGGCTGGTCTGTCCACCATCCAGTGTTGATACGGTACCAGACACCTTTATGGCCGCTATTTTCTATTTTGAAACACCCAGCCTATAAGAACCACAATTGAATATTATATTGTTTGTTTCCATTGGTCATTTATTTCATATCGCAATGATATCGGTCACGTGACTGGTTGCAAAGGTTGTATTTGTGTGAGCTGAATCAGCATGTCTGCAAATCACAGATAGTTGATTGGGATGCACTGATGGAAAAGTTTTGTTCATTCATAACAGGGGGAAGGGTTGTCAGTTCTGTCATCAGTTCTGTCATCAGAATTCATCCGTTCTGTTTGCTTTTGAAATGAGGAAATTGTAGGTTTGTGTTCAATCATCCATATTTGTGTGTGTTTGTCATAAAGCAGTGTTTACTTGCCTTCTGAATTATTATTGCTCATATCATTATACATGTATTGTAGGTGCATTTTTGGATTTGGATTTCCTCTAGTTGATAGTGCTGCCACCTACTGTGGCTTTCAGGAAACGGTTGTACGGGGAAAGATAAATTGTGTCATACAGATATTTGTCTCCTGTCCATGGGCTGAATTAAAAAAAGGATGATACCAGGAATTATATACTATTGTATTGATTATTTTCTCCAGATTGGTAGTGTTTTTCTGTTTGTAAACAAGAAGCATATAACTGCAATCTGAATATGGACCGGTTGGTATGTATTTATTTAGTTTGAACTACCCTGTTTGTCCTTCAATACTCTGTACAAGTAAAGAATTATAAAGCAAGCACAACAGACAATAACTGGGTTTATTTTATATTAATAAAACACATTAGGGTGCAGAGGTCCTGGTAAACCACCAAATGGTGTATTGATTAGTAACAGAGTTATAGCCAAGTGTTTAGCATTATACAAGGCTTTCAGTTTTTTTTAAAGATTGCTGCAAAGTAAATTGGTTTGATAAACTGAAAAGGTTTCATAACTTTATGTTAATGCAACACAGAACTTTTCTAGGCATTACAATATTGTGTCATATAATTCTCAGCCTTCTTATCATATATTTTTTACTCAAAATGGGTAAACATTACAGATTCTTTCCAGATTTACTTGCACATATTAAAGTATCTGAAATATAGGCCCTATATGTGCTTTGCAACAATAGGGTGCATTATTTAATCAAGAGATTTATTTCACATAGTCTTACATTTAGTAATATTATTATTATTATTATTAATTTATAATAATAATAATAATAATAATAATAATAATAATAAGAAGAAGAAGAAGAAGAAGAAGAAGAAGAAGAAGAAACAGAACAATAGTAGTACAATTTAAATCCGGGTATTTTAAAAATATTTAAAAATAAAAGAAGCCACACACAGCATTGTTATGATTTTCAAATGGTTTATTTTTAACTTATTACATTATATTGGATTCTATTTCAATATTATAATTTTGAGAGATATGTTAATGGCTTTATTTTTGTGTCAGCACAAGCTATATTCCATAAGATGCATATTGAAATAAACTTATTTGACTATTTAAAAAAAATCTGAACACTTTTATAAGAACAAATTTTCTTCTGAAAATAAGCCACTTTTCAATATATTTACCCCAAAGTTTAATTTGCTTTTCAAATAATGAAAATCACTGATACACAGCATGTAAAACAAATGCTGATGTTTCTTATTATATTAATTTGGCTGAGGCCCACATTAAACTTTGACCCACTCACTCATCAATTTTTTTTAACCTAGTACTTGAGGATGGGTTTCAATTGGTTAGCATTGTAGCCTCTGGGAAACAAAACTATAGCATCAAATTCGAAAGTAGCTTAAGTGCATCCTGTTGGTAGGGCACAAAACATTAATGGCCTTTAATTGCACACACACACACACAGGGACTCTTCAAGATACAACTCTGCAATCTTGATATTTAAAAGGTGAATTGAAAAATCAGCCTGATTTTCAGAAGCAGCATTAAATAAATAAATAAATAAATAAATAAATAAATAAATAAATAAATAAATCATAAAACACCTCTATCATCCCAGATAGGTGGCAAAATTAAATAATTGTCTTAATATGCCTTATTCAACTAGGGTGTATACTTATTATGATTGTTTTATTTTATGACTGTGCTTTTGTAATGTGTAAATATTATTTTGTATTGATTTGTATTACTGCACTTTTGTAAAGCTTTAATTGCTTATTGTATAAACTGTAAGTGGCCCTGGATAAGGGTGTGTGGCATGGAAAAAATAATACTAATACTAATAATATAATAATATTGTTATCTGTCATCCAACATCAGTTTAAAATACAACAATTGGAAAAACATTTGTAGATTTAACTTTAATCAAAATGAATACGCAAATAAATAAATAAATTCATAAATCCTCACTACAGTGCATGTGTACTGCATGCTGTTAATTATATAGGCTAACTGGAAATAATTTGGAAAGAATCTTGGTAACCGCTGTTACTTAATTGAAGAATACAATGCCATATGTGAAGAGCCATACATTTAAATAAAAAAATACAGTCTCCATTATGATGCATTAAGAAAATGTGCAAATAAGCATTAAAGTCTGGCTCTACTGTAAATTAATAAAATGTTCTGCGGTTTCAAATGGCCCAGCTTTGATGTTGAAGATGCAAGCGACGCAAAGATTACTAATTATGTGACACCTCTGACATGGGCTAATGCACATATCATTTAGTATAAGAGACATTCATTGTCAACATCTAAGAACGTGTCAGCATGGCTTGTGTCTCCACTGCTGGACTCATGCTTCTCAGATGTGTGTTAATAAAGAATGACAAAAGGCATGCTTTAGACAGTAGTGGCTCATGACCATTAATACTAGCGGGGCGGCCCCTGAATCACTAGCCACGCCCACTTTTGAAATTGTTATTTGAATAATGACGTGAAAATGTTATGGAAATCAGGGGAGTGGATAGTCACCTGTGACTGAGTTTTAGGCTATAATAGAATAGAGAGTAAATAGCATACATGCGCAGGCATCACATGCAGACGTTCACATAGGTGTCTGCCAACACCTCCACGTATCGCTGACGTACACATAGGGAGCAGTGTCACATTTACCACATCACAATCTACAGCAAACGAAGAAGAAACCGTTTTCTATGGTGCACCTAGGTTTGTCAACTTCCTATCATCCAAATATGGGACAGAAGGCGGGGTGCGGAGGTGGTGTTGTATAGATGTAAATCAACACATACTGTCAATGACGCTACAAATACTTACTTCTCCAACCACCGGACCCGCAGTTTAAGCGGTAGGCTATACTGAATATAATATAGCTGACAATATGGGCTTTGTAATAAAATGAGTCATTGTGACAGATTTATAATCTTGTTGATTGGTGAAAAACATGATTTTCTATACATCATATATTCATTATTATCATTATTGATTGTATTAGATTTGCACCTGGTATAGCTCTCATCTGCGGCTCAGCAACTTTCCTTTGGAATTCAATGTGGATCACGTTGCAAACCCGGGTCTCTGGATCAATGCCTTGATCAGTCACCTGTTTGAATGCTAATCCTTTTGTAGTTAGGTGTAGGGCTGGCGACAGGTTGACTGGTGCACAAAATGTATTTTTTCTTGGACATAATCCATACCCAGGTGTTCATTCCATCCATCAAAGGCAAAGTACATTTTACTTTTTATCCACAAAATTTCCAAGCTTGAAATAAGTGTGCATTTTGTGGAACAAAATGTGAATTATGTATGATACAAATGGCCCCCAATAGTTTTGTGAGACCTCTGCACAATGTCCAGGCCAGTACAGTCTGTTATTGCAACAAATGCATTTTGTGAATCAGGAGATGCATTTGAAATAATTTCATATGTCACCATATCGTTTCCCTGACCTGCTGGAGTGCCTACAGCCATACATTGTACACCAGTCAACCCAGCACTGAGCAATAGGAGTGCATGACGGCTTCTCTGGAAGCAACGCTTACCCAGAAACCCCTTCTCTGCATCACTACGCAGAGATGCTTACACATATCTTTGCAGAAGCATAAATCTGGCTTCAGACCATTGCAGAGAGTAACCTGCAAAACACTACGGTTGCCTACATACTTTAAAGATGGGTTTCCTTTATTCTATAACCCAAGTGTCCCAGACAAAAAAGGCAATTGACAAGAAATAGGATTAGCCTTCGGGAGAAAGAGGGTTGCATCTTCTTCTCAGTTTATTGTTGTGTTTCTTAACTCATTCTGAAAAGTGTTTCAAATCTCTCACCCTGGTGTTAGTCCATACATCTTCTGCTATTGATGAACAGAACAATATGCAGGGGAAACAGAATTCTGTATTATACTGTATTATAGAACACCAGAGCGATGAGTTTTCTTGTCATACTATACACTTGATAGTACGTTTGCCCCTTGTTGTACGTTTGCCCCTTGTCCTTTGTTTGTTAAGTAATGTTAATGTCTGGTCTGTCAGGGCCAAACTGCTTAATTATCAACTTTTCTTATAATTGTAGTCATTCAAATGTTTTTTTTAAGAAACTCTACAGTTACACACAGTAGCGCAGATGCATTGATCACCATCTTTACACTCGTCTAAATGTGCGGACTGACACAGGAGACTGGTAGAGGCTGAGAGTGCAGTGTGAGGGGCCGACATATTACATATGTGACCGTAAGGCACCATATTAAACCAATTATATCGTGCAATAGCTGGATTAAAACTGGATCGTTGAAATAGTGATTTTATTTTGATTCATTGATTGTACAGAAACTGGGCAATAGTCATTACAAAGTAATTTCTGATGTATTGATTTGAATAATGAGTTTATGAGGAAGAACTATGTTTTGGGGTGAATTAATTTTTTTAGTGTGGCCCCACCTACCCATATGAATGAGCCATGTCTGGCACAGTGAAAACAAATAAATAATGCAAAATAATGGTACAAGTTAAGGATCAAAGGATTTGTAAAGCAACAGTTATTCTGCACATTGTTGCATTACTTATTTATGTATTTATTTATTTCATTTATTTTATTTATTTCAGCTTTTACAATGCTGCCTATTTTGTTCTGGGGGCATTTCCATGTGTTCTGCCATGTATATGCAGGGATATTTCACACTTTAAGTACATCCATAAAGCTTATCTAAAAATGTATAGCAACCATAAACAGACTGAGAGTCCCATAGTGTCTAAATTACTTTACCTCACTTTTTCCATTTTGAAATCATGATCTTAGAAAAAAAAAAGAATGAAAGTGGTCTTTTCAAAATCTGCTTTGTGTTCTTGTTCATGTTGTTTTGAACTATGCTGCCACAGACTACATGTGGGTCATCTGGTCTCACTTAAACATTTAACATTTAATCTTGACCATGTTCATATCGATAACTGTTTTTTTTTTAACCTTTTTACTGCTCGATTTAATCCACAATGTGTTTCTTTACTGGTTTGATCTACATATGGTTTCATGTTTTTTAAATAATGTTCATTTCAGGCTCAACTCATATTGTTGCCTTCCCGCCTAAGTTACTACTGTAATGTCTTTGAAGCAATGATTTCATGTTTCTGTCTTTTTTATCTATTGAAAAAACACCGCCTCCATGGAAATATTTTGGAATTAGTAAATAGAATACTACAATAAAGTATTCATGGCTCTGTGCATATTATATATGATCAGCTGTATTGAAAAAAGGTCACTTTATCCAAAAGAAAATATCAGACTATGCTTTACTTTCTTAATATCTTTAATAATGAAAACATTAGCTCATGTGGCAAATTGAGCATAGCCTATATCAATTATTACCTTCCAAGCTTAAATCCCAGTGAAATCTGAGTGTTTCATGTTATTTGTTTAGCTGTATTAAGACTTCCAGTAATAAGGTGGAATGAACCTTGGCACAATGATGAGAAGATATGGCCTACTTTATTTACTATAATTTAATATAGGACATTAACACTGGGACAAGGATACACACAGCGGTAATGTGTGAGAGCATTTATCCAGGAAGCAACATTGATAGAAGGGAAAGCTCTTGATGTGTATTAATGATGGGATGTATGGATACGTTTTTCTTCAGCTATAGCACACCAATCAAATTGCACCTCTGCAGAATACTTTTATTGGACAAATAGGAGGTCTGTATTTTATTACTTTATTATTAGGAAACACTACACTCAAGTTTGGTGGTAAATACTGACATGAATGTATGGGAAATAAATCTTCTGCATGTTTTCAGGAGAATTAACTCAGTTGGTTGCTAACTCGCAAAATGTTTTCCAAATATTTTTGCTTCATTTTGTGCTTAAGTTAAGTTAGTTTCCTTTTGATTGAGGTTTAATAGTTGTAGTAATTCAATCTCTTATCACCAGTTGTCTTCCACCCGGTCAGGTTTTGAAAACAAACACTCAGTTTTTCAAGATCAACCCAGAATGTGGAAATGTGAGTGAGAGAGTATTACTAAGCAGATTGTTAACTTTTGATCACAATTAAGTTATCTTTCAACACTCTGAAAAAACAAATGATCTTAACCACTGGGGTCAGTGGGAAGTGAATCCTCAAGTTCAAGAAGAGGCTTTCATGTGCAAGTTTGGCAGGTAGCTAAACAGTCATGGTGTATGTATAGGAAATGTTTATATTGGACAGATGTATTTCAGGCCTAACATTCATTCAGCAAAGGTATATGTATGGAGAAAATGTAATAATTTTGTGTATCTCAAATCCATGCATAGTAATGGGATGCACCAAAGGTTATCTTTGAAAGGACATAAAGTCATCCACGTGACAGAAACCACATGTTGACAATCTCTGAGATCAGTGCTGAGACATGGAGTTGACTCACACAGCTTCATTGTTGATAAGACCAAAATGTGTATTATTTCAATCTTTTTTGCAAGTACCTAGCAAGCACATACCCGTGCTGTTGTGGAGGTGGGGACAAACCAGAGAAACATCTGATAATGAAGGGAACGTTCAGATTGTGAGTAAGCAGCCTCCTATGAACCACAACCTGGTAATTTACAAGCCCATCAGGAGGTTGCTCTTTGACAATGAATAGCAACCTTGTAATTGTGCAAAATAGTTTAATATGTGAAGTGTGCACAGCTCAGTGTGTGTCTGTAATATTTTGCAAGCCTCAGGAAAAACACCTTGAATAGTCAATAAAGCCAGCAAACACCTCTTACGAAAAGCAGGTGAATGCAAAGTGGAAGCAGCTGTAAGGGGGGAGCTGTGAAAAACTACCTTTTATCATTATCCAAAATATGGTTGTGTCATGTCAGACTTACTGCCAAGAAAATAAATGTTCCAGTTGGATTAACGGAAACTGTAAAGAACAATTAAGCATAGCTTGGAACACGATTGCATTCCATTTTCTCAAACTTGAATATATTACTTAAAAATGCTCCAGTACCCTTTCCAGTAAAGAAAAACAATGATCAGGTAGACAAATGAATGGAGTATATCAGATATTACATAGTGTATTTGGAAATGACTATGTACGGATATATATGTGTTGCATAATTTGACCATCTTTTGTGAAAGATAGTTCCAAAAACATTTTCCTTGCTGCAGAAGAAAGTGTGCCAAACAATAAATTATTGCAGCAGTTATTTAGGCCAAGGGTCAGTTTCTACCCTGCCAAATATATTGTGAACAGCTGTCTTGTGTTGACTGCACAGATAATTCGATGTAGTTTTGAGATTGTTCTTGCAGATTTAAAGTTATGTTTCTATGTCTCACCTTTTTTTATGTTTAGGTCAGAATAAACAATAATTTATTATTAACTTACAAGATAAGATTATTGATGACAGAACATTTGTTTTGTCAACATCTGCAATGCATGCAAGTTTTAATGTAAAGGTGACCTTAAAGTCTATTTTGGAATGACTTCATATGTAATCTTCTGACTTTGTGGGTAACTATACTATGATGCCTGTCCATGGTAATATTCAAAACACAAACAGATTTGGTCATCCTACACATTTGTGCCTTTATTTAGATAAAAAAGGCATTTTAGAAATTAACTCTTATACAACCGACAGTCTTTCAGACACACCAATAAAACAACCAACCTAGCATGGCAAGACTGAAGGTGGTCTTACACCTACTTGGAGAACTGGAATGTGCGTATAAAATCAACAGCACATGACCTCGAAGGAGGGCATTGAACTGGTATGATCTCTGGCCATCTTTAAATTGATGCATGCTGTTTTAAAATTATCCATTACGCTGCACCGTAAAAGGTCAAAAGTCATGGGAGTGAGAAATATGTTGTTCTCATCTTTACTAAAATGTAAACCATGTATCCCCCGTGTTGCTTTAAATATATTCCCCAAAACTGTTTGTCTGAACTTGAACTAGAATGTTATTGAAATATGACAATGAAAGGAAAAATATATGTAAAAAAAACTGATTTGGATTAAAACATGTTTTGTTGGCATCTTACTAGAAACATTTTTCATCAAAATAGAATACCATCATTTTTCATTTGGACATTCCATAATCACCTAGATCTTGTTTTTTTTAAGTGGAGTAGATGTTAAGTGAACAAAAAATAATTGAAAATGAGGGAAACAAGAATTACAGCGTTTGATTCATGGAGTGTTTAAATTGAGAGATTTGTCCTCAGATATGGTATTTTCTTAATGTATGAATAATGTATGTTTGAATCTCTCATTCTATCTGCAAACTAGCATCTAAACCATTTGTTTTGTGTGTTTGGTTGTTTTGAAAGAGCCTATTGACTGAGCATTCTTTATTTTTTTGGCAAAGGTCGGCAAAGGTAATATGGGAGCAAAGGCAAGGTACAACAAAGGAACCATTGGAGGATGAGAGGAAAGGAAAAGACGAGAGGGGTGTAGAGAGACTAGGGATAGCAAATGGGATAGAGTGAGAGTAAGAACAAGTAATATGTTCTTACGTGTACAACATGTATTTAAAAGCAAAGACCCAATGTTTAACTGTAACACTGTAACTGTAAATTGGCTGAATTATACGGTAAACTGTACCTGAAGTCTCGTGAAAGAGCTCTTTACAAATCTAAATTCTGAAGATTCATGGTGCATAACTACATGTGTCATCAGCTATAGCAGCAACTCTTAAACAGTCCCTGGAGTCAAGTCAGTATGGAATTGTTTAAGTGAAAGGGTTTAGTGGTTTAGTCAGGTGGTGAAGTTTAGGATCGTTTCTGTGAAGAAAAGCATGCTCTCTCCTTTTAAACATGACTGCATATTGTATGTGATAAATGGTGGTTCTTATGGCTGCTTAATACTTATTTATTTGTTATGGGACTATTATTGGTTTTTTATTTCCTTGAAATTATACTGTATGTATCAGGAATGTAGATCTGCGTACAGTAATCTTGTATTGCCTGTACTGACCTGTTAGCCTGATTGTTGACCACCTGCCTGTTTGGAAACTATGACTCTTGGACTCCCTCTTGTACCTTTGCCATTTTCTATCCTTTACTATCAGCTGCATATTTCACCCAACGCTTGCGTCTTAAACCCTTGGACTTCAAAGGGTTTCTTTATAGGACTCTGACAGAAGACCACGCCTGATTGATATATGGACCCAGCAGAACTCATCAACATCCACACTGCTGTGTCTGCCCAGGATGCCCTCCTTGGGGATCATAAAACCAGGTCGAGGCTAACGAGGGATACATTTTAAAAATGCCTTGCCTGATCTCCCCTCATAGTAACCACGGCAGCGGCTGTAACACCTTTTGCAGAAGCTACTCCAGATACATATAATGGTTCCGCAGAGAAATGCAAAGTGTTCAAAATATAGTTTCCCTAAAATCTTGTATCATTACCCGCCTTTCTAGGAAGTCACCACATTGGGACGTTGGGTCTCAGCAGGGTGAGATCACATGCTAACTGACTGCCTTCCTAGCCCATTTCAAGGAGTTTAACCATCCTGCAGAGGGGAGGGCAATTACTGAATCTCCAGCAGGGCACAGGATCTGCAGCAGACTATGCTCTCAGTTTTTGCACCTTGGCAGATAGCAGTGGCTGGGGTGAATGTGCTCTCCATACTGTATTATTATTATTTATTTCTTGGCAGACGCCCTTATCCAGGGTGTATTCAGACAGGGTGTGAGCTCTGAATTACAGTTCGATCTCGCCTGCGGTCTCATACAGCATGCTGTTTGTTTGGACACTCTTCTGATATCCAGAGGGAAACATCCCAACTCTGGTTTGTCACACCAGTCCAGTGCCCAGTTCCATGTATGAATCAGAACCCATACGGCTTGGCTGTACACAATTAAGCTCCGAAGAGAGACAGAGGAGGATCCAACAGCGCCTCTGTCTATTGCAGTCAGACTGGTCACTTCCGTGACTCCTGCCCAATTCGCCCTGGTAACCCTGTGATGTCCGGGAAGGTCTGCAATACTAGCAGACTCTGTCCTATCGTAACAAACTCTCGCTGTAATCTAAGAGCAAGACTCTTGTGGGGCTCGCAAAGTGTTTTTGTGTCTGCTCTCAAACACTCAACACAAACACTCTTTTATCAGGGTTTTATCTTGGCATTCACACAAAAAAAGGATGGAGGACTGAGACCATGTATCTATTACAGAGTGCTATCTATAACAATATAGTATCGTTATCCTCTGCCATTGGTGCCTGCTGCTCTGCAACAAGTCAGAGGAATAATATTCTTCACCAAACTTAATCTTCGCAGTGCATACAATCTAATCCACATTAGAGAAGGAGACAAGTGGAAAACATCTTTCATTACCAACAGTGGCCACTATGAATATCTTGTGATGCCCTTTGGATTGGTCAGCGCCCCTTCTGTTTTCCAAGCTTTCGTAAATGAGTTCCTGTGAAATTGCTTACGTCGATTTGTGAATGTCTATATTGAAGACATCCTCATTTACTCTTCTACCTTCTCCAACCATGTATCCCATGTCCACCAGGTCCTCCGCTGGGCTTTACGTCAGAGCAGAAAAGTGTGAGTTCCATTGCACATGCATCAGCTTCCTGGGCTATATTATTGATATTGATGGAGTCCATATGAATCAGGAAAAAGTGAGAGCGGTCCCAGCTGGCCCCAGCCCCAAACGATCAAATAATTGCAAAGTTTTGGGGGATTTGCTAAATTCTATTGAGGCTTGACTACTCACACCTTTACTTTACTAAAGAATCAGTTCACCACTGCCCCCATATTGAAGCACCCTGATCCCTCCCTGCCTTTCATCATTGAGGTAGACGCAACTCGAGTCTGGGGTAGGGGCAGTTCTCTCACATCGTCATAGGCAACCACCAAAACTCTACCCTTGTGCCTTCTTCTCAAAGAAGCTCTCTCCCTCAGAGCACAATTATGATATTGGAAACTGAGAGCTTTTGGCCACCAAACTAGCCTTTGAGGAGTGGCAGCATGCGTTAAAGGGTTCCAAACATCCATGTCTTGTCCGAGTATCTCGACTCTGCTAAATGACTCGACACACGACAGGCACGCTGGGCTTTATTTTTTAATTTGTTTCAATTTCACCATCACTTAACAACCCGGATCTAAAAATAAAGGTGGACTGCTTGTTGCAACAATTTGACACCTCCACCACACCGCATTCCACTGAGCACATCCTGCCCTCCTCGTGCATCATTGCTCCCATCCAATGCCCACACCACAGAGCCCACTCCATCCAACTGTCCAGCTTAGATCGCTTATGTTCCAACTTCTGTTTGCCCCAGGATCCTTCACCAGCTCCACTCGAATCCTGCTTCCAGTCACCCTGGAGTTCAATAAACTCTCTCCTTAGTTCGCAGGATATTCTGGTGGCCGACCCTAACTTCAGCTCATTTTGTTGCCGCATGTACTTCTTGTGCCCAGTCCAAAGCCTAGCGGTTAGGCGGTTCCTGCATTCCTTTTGCAGCACTACTTAACAGGACTGGAGTTGGTTCCTGCCATGGGCTGAATATGCTCAGAATCCTGTCACTAGCTCATCCACCGCCCTCACTCCTTTTTTGACTGTCCCAGCCACTGACGACTGGTTTTGGCAAAGCGATAAAGTCTGGCAGGTGGCCCATGTGCATCTCCAATGAGCCATGCTCTGCCTGAAGTCAATAGCTGATGTCATCAAAGACCTGCTCCCCAATATCCACCTGCTCCTGACTGTCATGTTTTTGCCCCACACTTCCCCAGTTCACCACCAGAGGTCATCATCTCCCACATTCTAGCCTCTGACATTCCAAAGCACCATGTGCATCACATGTACCTACCCTCACCTCTCACTGGCTCTCCAAGCCACAGGTGTCTGCTTCCCTCAGCCATGAGGATTTATACCCCTTTGTTCCTGCGAAATGCTGAGCCTTTTTCCCCCCCTGTGGCTGATCTTGTGTTTTTGACCTCCGCTTGTTCTTTATTTGACCAATCTGTCAAATGAATGTTGACCACCTGCCTGTATGGAAACTACCAGTCTTGGACTCCCTCTTGTACCTTTGCCATTTTTTATCCTTTAAAAATATACCTTGCACCACAGGAAAAAAAAAGTCAAAATAAACTTTTGAGAAAAAAAGTTGAAAGTTCAGGTTCAAACACCAACAGCGTTGATATGGTGTTATAAGGGGACTGGGTAAAACTGGGTTACTTTTTTTCTCAAAAGTTTATTTCAATTTTAAATCTCAAAACCTTTTACTTTTTTTTTCAAACATTTAGACTTTTTTTCTCTCGATATATATATTTTTCTCTCTCTTAAGTGGCCCTAATGCTCTTGCATAAAAAATACTGACCATTATATTAAATCAAGAAAACCTAAACTTTTGACCACATCTTGTTTTTCTTAAGAAGTTAATTAATTTTAGAACAGTTAAATCTTCAGCAGATATGCAGCAGGGTTACTAATGGGGGAATGAGAGACCAGCTGACATCAGGTGTTTCATGCATTCTGTAGTGCCAGCTCAACACATGTTCATGGTTTGTGATTTTGCCTTATTTTGTCTGTGCCTTGTTGGAAAAGGATATATAATTATTTTGTATATGGGGAATGAACAGAAAAATTTGTTTATTTCACAGTGAAATATCTGGGGTTCTCCTAGATCTAGATTTCTTACCTTAAGCAGCTCCCACTGGGACACTCAGAGCCTTGACAACATTGTCCCTGTGCTTTCAGGTCAGCAGTAAACCCTTGGCGGAATGAAGTTATAATTTCAAGGAGATATCTTACTTTGACTGCTTAAAGTTGAAGATTTTTTTCATTTCTCAAATTAGGTAGGTGGAATTCCAGGCAAAAAATTACTATTGTTGGTCAGTTCTTACTTTGGTGAAAGAAGGAAGGACTTCTGATTGTAGTGTAATAATAATAATAATAATAATAATAATAATAATAATAATAATAATAATAATAATAATAATAATAATTTAAAACCATCCCAGTGTAGACAAGGAAATCAGCTTTTAAGGCAGAATCAGACCTTGAAGATAGTAATTGAAGTGTGATATTATAGTTTTTTATTGAACACATACCAGTGTGGTAAATGGAGGCAGGTAATGGAGAATACTGGCTCATTTACATAATATTTTCCTTATCAGTGGTGCATTCATTTGTCTATTATTATTAGTAGTAGTACTACTACTAGTAGTAGTAGTTTTTATTTTACATCATCCGCCCATGTTTTATTTAGATTTTGTGCATAGGTTGTCAGAGTATTCTTCACACAACCCTTGCAAAGGCAGGAGTGTTATGTACACAGATCAATTTCCAAGAAAGGAAGGTTAAAATAACTATACATCAATGCAGAGACAATTGCCTCAGGAGAGATGATTTTATTTTCAATGTAAACCTATAAATTGCTACAGCTGTTCAGTCGTCCAGCATCTGCATCGGCTGTCCAGTCTCCCAACGCTGCTGGTACCATCTTTGTTGATACAAAATAAGTTGTATTGCCCAGGGAAGCAGCTGTTGGGTTAAAATGGCTATACCTCAACATTGGCTGCATATTTGACTGAGATGGATTGACTGTTAAATCAAGGACCATATCATACATGTCCCATGAGAGAGATGCACACAATTAGGAAGGTAACCACTATATGTAGTCCACTCCTGAAACAGCTGCAAAGAGAAATACAATCCTTTCACATTATTTATTGTTTTCTAATAAAGTGATGGGGCTGCTATGTTTAAAAATAAGGATAAGACGTTGTATGTAAGCAAAAGCTTCAAACAAATTATGAGGACTACTGACAACTAATGTTACTGGAGAAATGTACACAAGTGCCACAGTTCTAGTAATGTTCAAGTCTCAGTAGTGCTGACTCTGTCTATCTATGTTGCAACTTGTGTACACCCTTTTCTTTTGTAATTTCTCAAGCCTTAATTTGTGCATTCCTGCAGCAAAACCATAACTCATAAAGTAACTGACATAGATAAATCCACAATTTTTAAGAGATGCATCATGCTAGTCTTTGCAGAGTTTTCTGTACCCAAGTACCCAAATCATTCCATAGTTTAAAATGAAAGGAATGGAAACACAAAAGAATGGAAAAACTCACTGTAAAAGCAAGAAAAAAAAAGACTTAATAAAATAAGACTCCTCTGACTCCCTTCATAAGCAGTGCTTTACCCAACTAAGAGTTTATATCTATAATGGCTTTGTATTTTAGATTTGGAGTTATGTTAAGAACAATATGTAAATTAATTTAAAAGAACTATTAATTTGGAAAATCGAGGTGACAGATGCTATGAATATATTTTTCATTAAATATGTTTATAAAGTTGTACAGTTTCCATAATTATTTATTACTGTGATTATATTGTGTTCACTGCTTTATGGTATGGTGTGTATTTATATAATGTATGCATATAATAGATCATGTATAATTTACTTTTTGCTGTGCCATATTCTTTGTTTGTTTAATGTTCTTTAATTAAATACATTTAGTATATAAAGACTGTAGGTTGTAAGGAAAGGGGAATGATGTTCAAACATTCCTGTAGGGATCTTTTGCATGTCACCAGCATGTCTTAGTAGTTAATGTAATCAAATCCAATATCACAGATTGCTGAATTTAAATGCAAATGATAATTGGCTTTACCCGATTTGGTTACTGACCTTTGTGTTGGCCTAACCCGCTTTCAGGTTGAGTTTTTGCTAATGCATTAGTTCAAGCTAATTTCTGCAGCTGTTTCTTGACATTTCAGACAAGTAATGGAGGAAAAAAAAGCACTTGAACATCCACGTGAGTACTTCTAAAGGATTTTTTTGTCTGTGCCCCCATGGTTTATACATTCTTAAATTCTCAAAGGTTGTATGACAATTCCCATAACTGGATTGAATTGATATTTGTGCATTTAATCGTGCATCTGCCAAAGCAAATACACCTGGAGACTTGGTAAATATACCATTGTGAGTAGCCATCATTTTGATTATGCAGTGTGGGACCTTCAGACCATATGAGGCATGAATGCCTTTCCTATAGCTCCACATATGGTTTCCCTTAAGTAATTGGTCGACATTCTTGTTAGTGTAGTTTCTTTACCTATGGAGATAATAGACTCTGTGAATATCAGTGTAACAGAAAATATTATTGATATTCAGCTCTTTAAACACTGCTTTGAAAATATGCTGAAACAACAAAGTGGATCAGAGATAAACAATCATCGTGTTTTTTTTACCTCATGTTTATCCAGATTTATTTGTATTAATCAAAATATTATTTTCTGTCAGCGGAAAGGGAGAGAACTGGGAATTATGTTTTCTCTTCAACACCAATTATAAGTAACACGTTGAAATCAACTTTAAATTTGAGAATTATGGAGAAACAATTTACTGTATTTGCAATGTTTTTAATATTAAAATATTGTTTTAAATATAAATCCACTTTTGTTCATATCTGATTGAAAAGAAGGGTTGTATATTCCCTTATTTGATTAAGGTTTTTATGTATATATAATTACATTGGAGATGTATTGTAAAAGAGCTGATGCAGTTTGGCTGCATATATTAAACACTTCATTTTTTTTTTCTAGTTCACGGTTTGTTAAACTTGACATTTTAGTGAATAAATCAGATAAAATGTTAGTTCATTCTCTCTTAAAAGGGCCATTCAATATATGTGTGCATGCCACTCATCATATGGTTTTATATGTGATTTGTTATCCATTAGTAATATAATATCTGATTTATACTGAACTTGCCCAAGTTTTATTAAATGTTGCAGTCCAGACTGATGTGATTTATGTGTGTTTATCTTATATGATTATATATAATGAATTACTGGAGTTGAACAAATCAGAACAATTCTAAATATGAGTGCTGTTCCATTAAATGTGAAAATAAAATAACCAATGAAAGAAAATTAAAGAATGTTTATGGAAGGGCTTCTTATTGCTTTACAAGATTGTAGTGGTTTACATAATGCACAGTACTTCCAAAAAAAAAAAATCTGACATTCTCTGGCAGAAGTCAGGCTTTCCAAAGAAAATATCCTCCTTTCACTTTAATATATTTCAGAAAACAAAATTGCATCAAAATGTAGCTGCACTAAAAGGAGAATGCTTTTCTCAGCTGACAGGGAATGAATATAGGTGGATATATTATTCCAGGTGGTAGATTTGATACTCTTGTGCTTCCATAATCTAACATTTGTGGTCTTTATAATGTCATTAATGAATTATTCTAGATGTTACACACCTCACTGCAAATTACTTTATATTCTGACCTTAAGTGTAATAATCATCTCTAGAAGCAAATGTTTTTACATTTCAATATCATTTTAATTGTGCCCTTAGTCCTGGCCCACTAAAAAAAATGTCCTAGTAAGGAAATATATATACAGACGATAAAGATTACACAATTCAGCCTTAGCAAAAGGTACACCTGTTTAGTGTATTTATTTTGCATACAATTTAGCTCCATAAATATAAAATACAAAATAGTTAATTCCAGCTGGGTAACAATATCTTAAAACATAAAAGGTGTTAAAATACCTTAACATCCTTATACTGACTTATTTTATGTCTTTACTTGACCTTTTCCCTTTTCCTCTGTGGCACTCAAACACTGAGCTGGTGTGCTAGTCCTCTGCTGATTCCTGGAACATACATTTAATCTTCTTCACATTTTGACTCATTATAAGAATTCCCTATTTAATTTGTATTTGTTAGCTTCATCATGGTTCAATATGAGATTTCAATAATTACATACTCGTTGCAAGTGTGGTACCCTGTGGTGCAGCAGGGAGCACTTCAGTGTACCACGCTGTGTTTTGCACTGGATACTGTGGACAGTTCTGGGCTCCACACTTCAAGAAAGATATCGCTGCTCTAGAGGCAGTTCAGAGGAGAGCAACCAGACTTATTCCAGGTTTGAAGGGAATGTCCTACTGAGAGACTGAGGGAACTGACCCTTTGCTTCACACCTTCAAAATCATGAAAAACATCAACCAGAGGAGCTTTTCCAGATCAGCAGGGACACACACACCCGGGGACACAAATGGAAATTGGGCATCAAGTCATTCAAGACAGAAAACAGAGGACACTTCTTCACACAGAGAGGCATCATAATCTGAACAAACTCCCCAGCGATGTGGTTGAAGCTGAAAATTTGGTAACATTAAAAATAGACTGGATAGGATCCTTGGATCATTTAATTATTAATGGACACCAAACGAGAACGATGGGTTGAATGGCCTCCTCTCGACTGTAAACTTTCTTATGTTCTTATACCCAGTGGCCGTTGCTCCTGGTCTGTTATGGTTGGTGTGTGACTCCCTGTTGGTTCCCTGACCCACTTTTCCATCATTATCCTTTCAATATTGGCTAAATTTATCCAATAGCAGATAATGCCCTCAGGGTAGGTTTCTTTACCAATCAGCTTCTGATCTCCCCCCTCCCCTTTTGGGTAGTATCCTTGACTCAAAACATAACGATAGGTTGTGAGTGCATCTGAGAGTGAGGATACTACCCAGCAAGCCTGACCCCGAGCCCTCTGTGTACCGGCAAAAAAGAGACTGGGTCACTGTGCACGCCACCGTATAAAGCAAGCAGTGGAGTTCATGATCCCATGATAACGGCATAGTCTGCTCCCCCTTTGGGTAGTATCCATTTTCACAGATAAACAGGGTTGCATGCACAACCTATCATTTGTTTTAAGGGATTATTTCTGTTTTAAATTAAGCTTCACAGATACTGAGGAATCAGTGAAACAGGGTTGCTAACCCCATAAACTTAACACAATTTAGCTGTAGAATGTATAACATTACCACATGTTTATTATTGTTATGTAAGCATAAACATTAGTATAACACAATACTACTATACATATAATCAGTCATGATACGTTTTAGATACAACATCTTTCATTGCTTTGCTTTAACACTAGAAGGTAAATAAGCAATACATCTTTTTTTTTAAACGCATCTTCATTAATTGGATGTCTAAGTCACACACAAAAGGCCAATCACTTGACCTTTATAGATACATTCAAGCAGAAGCCCCCTGTCCCCTGACTCCAGAGCTTAAAAACATATTCAGCTAATGAAGCGAATACGGGATTGCTATTATTTTCCATTAGACATTTACAGTTCCTTTGTCTTTTTAATTATAACGCCACAACATCCAGACCATTATGTTACAGGATGCTGCCGTTTTAACTAGGAAAACAAACACCTGACATCTGCAGCAAATAGCAGTAAAGCATTTAACTATATGTTAACTTTGAGATGTTTCTTGATGTGCACTATTGGCATCACCATATGAAAAACACCTGTGTAAACCTTAACTGAGGAGAAATCTCTATGTAGCGCAGAGATTTGTGGGGGTAAAATGTCACGATCAGTGCGAACAAAGCTTTTGTTGTCACATTTTTAACAGTGATCATTACTAGGTAACCTCTGAGCTGACAAGGTGACACCGACTTCAGGAAAGAGCAACATGAGTCCTGTTGACGTTAAACTGGTAAAATGACTCCTATTTGGCTGACTTGTTTTATGTTAATGGTATGAAGAGAAAGCAAGAGAGATACAAATACACATGTAAAATGTAGCCTTCTGGGTCTAGCAGCTCTGACTCAGACTTCATACAATTCCTGGTGATTGTTGCGGTAATAGTACACTTTTTCTGACTATGAACAAATTGAATAGGATGCCTATCTTGATTTATCATTCCCTCTGGCTTAAATAAGACTCTCCAGAAGGAACTGGTCTAGTCCTGCACTTTTCTGACTTTGATCTATCTTCAGAACTCAATAACTTTCACTTCTGTTGTTGATTGTATCCTTGTTTCTTTGGGGGTTACACAAGGTTGCGCTCTCAACACTGCAGCTAATGGAGTATAGACACACCTGAAAAGCATTCTGCCTCCAGAGGGCAAGCTCTTAACTAATTGCCTGGGTTGGGTCATGGTGGCTCAGGACTTCAAATGTTTGCACTGGAGAGAGGTGTGACTTAATGGACGATTGGTTTCACCTGGCTTCAGTTGAACCTTTCTGAACTCTTCACTGGATAAAAGCCTCTTCCTAAGCACAATGAACAAGTGTCCTGGCAGGAAGATCTATTTGGGGTTTCTTTGGTTTGTTTATGCCCGCCCTTTTCGGAAAAGCTTCAGGAAGAAGAATTGTGTTTTATGCCTGTTGAAACCCAGAGAAGGGTGTTCAAAGTGAAGGTTGTTTAGCCTTTTTAATTTTTGCAATGTTTTTTTTTTGTCATTTTGATGTGGTCTTGGCAAACATCACCCACCCCTCATACTGGAATACTACTGCTTATTGATTGATTGGTTGATTGATTGGCAGACAACCTAATCCAGGAAGATTTAACGTTTACACAAGCATTGCAAAAGTGCAATAATACAAATTCCTTATCATCTTCCCTGCTTGACAACAGATTTGTGAGCATGTAATGGCAGCCTACTTGGTGTCTAAGCCCCACAGAACAGGGAAACTTCTCAGTATTGCACATTATGAATCATATAAAATTGTTTTAAAACCACAAATGTAACGTATCCTGTTTAAACAACATCCTGACAGCATTTTATGGCTTACGACTCACAAACTGGCATGTTATTGGAATAATGTGCGGACGCTTGGGGTTGTGCTGTATGCTTTTCTAGAATTCATCAATATTACTACTACTATACACTTCTGGGGCTTCAACCTTCAACATTTTCTTCTCTGTGTGTGAGCCGACAGAGCTCTTCAATGTGTCAGTTTCTCTGAAGAAATGTCTGCATGTAGAGTTTGTTTCCAAGGTCACAGAACACTTGGGAACCAGTGACGTTTTTGTTGAGGAAATGGATGAAGTGGGAAAATCAGAAGCTTTGAGAAGAGCGTGTTAATTTCTGTGTGACAGTTCAGAATATATTACGGATGAAAATCTGTTATTTTATAGCATGCTGTATGTAATTAACATGGTTACACTCTGGTCTGTTTTTGTACACGGTGTTGTGAAGTCAAATGAAATAAACATAGTCTTATTTTATGAGAGGAAAACTGTCACACAAGGTAATTTCCTAAATCCTGTTTGTGGAGACGTCCAGACAGCCCGGCTCCAGAGAGTCATCTATATTCAGTGTATTTTACAGAATTGGCTTTACCTAATCCTCTTCAGATGTCCTAAATCTGGTGAAGGTCTAGCAGCAAGCAGCAATCTGTCACAGTTAAAAAGCTGGTAGCAATAGGATACAAACCCTTTATTGTGAGAAGTGTTTTTGGCACACCTTAAACTAAATAAAGGACTGCTGTTATTCTTACAAGGCTCAGTGTATGCTAAACTGGCCATCTACTGAAGTGTTATAACATGCCATTGTAAATACTAAGTCCTTTCAAATGTTACACCTCTTCACAAGACTTTACAAGACTCAGACACCTTAAACCTATTTGAATACATCCCATTAGATATATGGCAGTAGTTTACTGACCTTATATATTAAATTGAGTAATCTTTACTTTGGTTTATTCAGTGAAGATGCAGATTTAAATATTATCTTTCATGGGTGCAAATTATACAGATGTGTCATGGTTTTCTGGAAGTTAATACTAGCTGTAACTTAATGCAAGCTGTGACCTGCCTCACAGGAAGGAAAGCAAAGCTATGGAGGCTCCTGCTAGGATCAGTTGTATCTGGGTTATGCAAGAAGGCAAAAATATCAGTTCAAGCCTCCAGACGGTCTGAAGCTTACTAGATTACTAGATTATTTTACTATACATATGGTCTTGGAGAGCTAAAAATACAATAAGAATTTCAGCATGATACCAATCTACTGGTAGACTATATAACTGTATAGTGACAGTGTGATTTATACCAAATAACCAGTAGATATAGCACTTGATCTCATCAGATTTCAGAAGCTAAGCAAGACTGAGATTGCTGATCTTTGAGAAAGATCGTGTTACTGCTGTAAGTGTTTTAAATTAATAAGTAGTTGGATCTTTGGGTCACATCTTCCAAATCAAAGTCCCATTAAGGTAACAGAGAGCACTTTGTTGATGAAGGCATCCTGGGGTCCTAACTGCTGGTGGTTATTGTGGAGTAGTGGTCAGGGTCATGGGTTCAATCTCAGGTGGGTGGCACTGCTGTCGTACTCAGGTGGGTGGCACTGTACCTAGATTGCTCCATTATAAATGGGTAATTGTATGTAAAAATAATGTGATATATTGTCCCCCTTGAAATGTTAAATAAATAATACATGTATTATTCTACTTTTGAGTAGGAGAACTAACTGCACTGCCCAGACTAAATCCAAACTTCTCTTTTGTAATCTTACCTAGGTTAACTAAAGTATCCCCTGTCTATATAACCCTTGATTTCTGCACTTTTTTCTGCAGTGTAGAAAACTGCTGCAGTTACCACACCACACCATCCAATAAGTCCCAACGGTAAAATAATGAAAAAACTATATGAATGAAGGAAATTAGGGTCATTTAAGGGCATATAAATGAAAATGTTAGCCCCTTTTTTTTAAAAAGGTATCCAAAAAAGACTTTCTGAAATAAATTAGCAGGTCTGATGTTTTTAAGTTTAATAACACAATACAGATTAGTAATTCTACTACTACTACTTCATTCTTAGAAAGAAAGAAATAACAGAAGTGCACATATTTTATAAATATTGCAGTGTGCCATCTACTTGAATCATCCAAGTATATGTATCAAATTTGACTGTACTCATTGGGTAAGAATAAACATTTCTAATTTCCATGTAATGAACATCCGTTTTATATTCTAGAGCCTGTTTCAGGTTCAGGCACAACTGAGCAAATTATATTACTGTGTAGTTTAGCCGCTGGCTTTCCTCTTTCACTTTTAAATTGCCTTTAAGTAGATTTGAGATGAGATTTAAAGGCATCCTCTTATGAAATGCTGGCAAGGGACACATTACAGTACACTGTTCTGTTATAATATATTGGAAAATGAAATGGGAAGTATAACAGAGAATGAACAGCTGTCAAAGCTGGATTGGTAAAACGTCACAGTTGTTTTCATACGCAATCATTAGAGATGGACTATGTTATGATATTCCATGACAAATTGCATTACATACATTATACACATAAATTCCTTTGGATTTTGTACTAGCGGACTGCCTCTTTGTAACAACTGTTTGTGTTTGTAGTGTTTAAAGGAAAAAGTCACTGTAATCTGATCATACAAAAGCCAGATCATGTCTTCTTTGTCTTTTTAAATACCAGGCAGCCCTTAAGTGTATTTTATAATAAACATCCGGAGGGAAACCCTCAATTTAAAGATTTTTCTGTTAATTCCTGGGAATCACAGCATCTTCATCTACTGGCTTTGTACTATAAATATTACACTTATTAGTGACCTAGTAATTCCAGGAATATTCATCTTATTTTGGTGGGTTGGATGTAATGCATAATAATCTTCATCATCATTGACAGTGTGTAACCTGTCGTATAGTACATGTAAACCATTTTTTACCTCTAAATGTAATGTATGTAATATAAAGCATATGTATGAAAATTACACAAGAATGTAAATAAAAAGATAAAATGTGATTTCTTATTCAATAGTTATAAATTAGGTGTTGCTGTAGGAGCTTTCATTCTGGAGATAAATCTGCTTTTACTAATCTTTTTTTTTTTTAAGTAAGACCCTAAAACAGACCAGATCCATCTTCCAAGTCATGTAATGGAACAATTGTACAGTACGTTCTTTGAGGGATAGGCCTGCTGAGGGATGATGAACTCACAGAAGCCAAGGTAACTCGATCTCTCAGGTGGGTCTCTTTGAAATAGAAATAACATAGTTCACGTATATTGTTATGCTGTAGCTAATTCTAGTGACATATTTGCCCAGTATCACTACATTACATCAAAACAAAGAGTGTGATGACCTCACCGTGCATCCTATCGGACAATAGCCTTGAATGCCATTTGTGAATAAATGCCATAACTGCACTGACCATTAGACAAAATCAGCATAAGCTACATCTAGCTAGGTAGGAAACTCGCTGTCGAATGGCATTGGAGTTGCTGTTAAAAGAGAAGTATATGAGTGTCTGCATATACACTACCCTTCGGCTATTTTCTCGATCACTCAATAATATTTTCTATAAAGGCATCTTTTCCATACAATGGGCTAGACCAAATCAAAACACATATCGCTTCCATGACTGTGAAAAGCGAACATATATCGCTTGTTCCTAATTCACCCAACCAAAACAAAACCTCTTTCTAGAGAAAGTGGGTAGAGCAAAGCAAAGCAAAGCATCGCTGGAAGAAATAATACAGAGGAGGTGGAAACACAAGCAATAAGCAGAAAGATATCAAGATATCTCTGTATTTCACCTATATGTATTTAATTCTACTCAACCCTTTTAGATTTTAACAAGTAATTTAACCAAGTACTCTCATAGAAACCAGATTAAATCAACATCTATGCTTTCAAACTGTCTTACAACAGTTTTATAGATATAAATTCAAATGTAGCTTATAAATATTCTTGAAAACAAATTGCTATTGTTGTCCAGCATGTTCTAGTTGAAGTACACTGTGCTTACAATACTGTACTTTAACACAGTACTTGTGCCTGTTTGAGCTAGAAAGGGAAATAGTTTTCACATGATACAGGGATATTTTGCAGGTCTTGTTTTCCTTTTGATTTGGGCCTGGGAAAGCTATCACAAAACTATCACAGTGATTTGGTCAAAGGATATAAAGGATACTTCGGGTGAGATCTTTCATTGCGTTTTTAATCTCTTAGCAGATTGAAATGCAAATATTAGTCGATCTTCAAATCGGTTAAATTAATAACTGTTATGGTGAAACAAGCCTTTATATCTATAAAAATGATTTCTTCCCATAATAGAAAAAACAACAGTATTTGATCAATTCTGGGGCAAACGCAAAGGAGAATTAATAAAGTTTGTCAAATAATTATCCAGCTTGCTACAACCACGTGTCCTCAGATATGGCAATACAATTTACTGAATTTCAATTAAACCCCATTCACACTGAAACATTTGCCTGCTATTTGGCGGATCAGAATAGGGGCGCATTTTTGCAACCACAACACAACAAGGTTAAGCCACCTTTGAACAAGAACTTGTGACTCTAACAAGAAACGGATGGTTGTTAGAAATGGCAGAGGTTGAAATTAATGTAGTTGCAGCAATTGTGTTATTGATGAACCAACAGGTTGGCGTATCTAATGCTAACTATTGTCACACATATGTCAGATGTTATATACCAATAATTCATGCAAAATATAATATTTCTATACAGGCAAACGTGTTACGTCAAAGCCAGTGTGAATGGGGGGCAACAGGAAAAAAGCAGGCAAACGTTGCCGGTAATTTTCCAGGCCTTCAGTGTAATTGTGAATTTAGTTGAGAGCTATTTTAAAAGTGCAAGTTTGTTATTGGTAATAATAGTAGTAGTAGACTTCTTAATCAAAGATGTCTTCAGTTATGTTTTCATTTACTAACCCCTCAGGCCTTATCTAAGGACTGAGAGAAGAAATACAATTATTGTGCAATATTAGATGTCAAATTCTCGAAGGCAACAGACATTTTTGTAACAGAATATCACACAACTTGACAAATATCATGAATTAGTTTTTTTGCATTTGTCCCTTTATGTAATTTGTATATTCTATGTTTAATACCCAAATTAACATCATACATTCTCTGTTATTTCCTTAGCCTGTTTTCAATGGGGATTGAGATGTATTATGTTATGGTGTGTTGTATCTATCAACTAGATTGAAGGAGATAAAACAAAACTTAAAACTAGAAACAAAATAAGCAGATATGTCCATGCAGCTCCTTCTGCTAATACATAACACTGCTGCTTTTATCATGAAATACAGTAATAGAGGTAAATGTGGTTGTTTCTTTACATCTTTAAAACAAAACAAATTAAAAAAGCAGTACAATACCATTTCAGGCAAAACGAAAGACAGCTAAGACAGTGGGCCTGAGTGTGAAAGGGTTTCTTTGGCTCAGACACAGTTGGGATTCTGGTGATTCTTAAATCTGCTGTAGTGTCACTTTAAAGGATAGTTCATTGCCTAGACCTTTTCAGCAGTGAACCCTGTTCTTAAATCTACTTTCACAGTTCTGTATTTCAGCTCCTGTTCCATACATGTCTGAGGTTGTGTATGTTTTGATTTATTTCATTATTATAAATTAACTTAAATTACCTGATTGAGAGCTGACCAAACATATGTACTGCAGTCTTTATAATGATCATGTTAGTCCATTTTAAATAGTACAACAGTATATCCTGTCCTACTTGCACATATAATATTTAAGTATCTATTTCATATAAATATGTACAATTCCAAAGCACAGACAGTTTACTTTGAATTGTATATGTCCCCAATTTAATCTCATTTTCTATGTGATGACATAAACAGACATACAGTCACCTGCTTGCAGGGGCATTTATTGTATCCAATATTGTATGTATGTTATAGATTAACACTTTGAAACATTGTGTTTTAATCAGACTGAGAATGCTACTGAGGTATATTTATTAAAATAAAATGTGCACAGGTGCAGGTGAATGTATCACAATGTTTCTATGGACATGTGGTGCATCTCATAGCTTTAGTTTTTTAATTACAGATAGCTGTTTCAGTAATTGCACACCATTTCCCGTATAGTTCCTAAGTGCTATAGTCATTGTGTAGTACACATAAAGAAACGTAACTATTCTGGCTCTTGTGATTATTTTTGTGGGATTTCCATACTCTTTATTTCAGGGGTTCATAATATCATGATTTGTAGTGTATCTCCATAATTTTCTCAAAAACAGTGGCTTTACGGGAAATAAAGTGTTAGTTTGTTTTCCTTTGTTTTGTTGTTGTGCTAAAATACAGTGCTTAATTGAGGTTATTTTACCTTGAATGTTTGAAATGTCCCTGCTGAGAAATGCCTGAACATGTTAGAAAGCTACAGAAAGTGACTTCTTAAGGTAAGCCAAAAGATATAAAAAATACTAACTGTTTAAATACATTTTAATTGAATGTCACAAACACAGAATTTACAGAATGCAACTGGCTAAATCAAGTTTTAATCATTTAAATAATGTTTCAATTAAATCAAATTTTAATACTTCACGAATTAATCACCATTAGTGTGACCATTTTCTGTTCCATGATAAAACAAAATATGTCCACTAATCAGTTCGATTTAGTTTTCCTTTTCTTTTAATTTCACTAAGGCTATACATTCCCAGTTGATTTTACTTAGTTCTTCTTCAAAACGTTTTGACCATTTTATTAATGTCAACATCATGGGGTTTTGTTAGCCATAAATAACTCACCACATTGGCCAGGCGGATTGGCGGGTATCTCTTTGGACAGATTAGTTTTTCAGGTGTTTTTCAGCTCTGAAGGCTGTTTCACCTTGGATATCCATCTAGTTACTCTCACTAAACCAGGGCTATGATGATTATGATATATATTATGATTCTGAGGCAACAATAGCAGGAGTTGTGCATGTGAGTGTCTGCTCATATCAATGTGTGAAGTAAAGAGAAGCTATAGGCGGACAGATGAAATGGATTGCCTATTTAATTAGAGACTAAACCAGTCAGGAAGAGTTGTATTAGACGGCACTGAGATTACCCAGATAGACCAATGGGACGCTTCATCTTATGTTGCGTAATCTTGGAAAAATAGATCAAAAGCAAAACTAAACATGTTATTTATTCATTCATATATTCATATATAGTCAGAATTACACAATATACAGTACAATTATTGGCACCCTCGCTAAAGAAAAGGCTGTGTAAAATGAACAACACGGTTTTATCATCTGATTTAAACTGATATCAAACATTTGACACAAAACTGATATTATAAACCGATTTAGTGGTTAGTGTTCATGACCAAAAGAATAGTGCATTATTTTAAGGTTTCTTTTTTTTATTATATTCTTTTTTAATACAGTACATTTTAAATTATGACCTAATTACCAGTGTTTCACTTTTATTGGCCATTAGTATGGAATAGTAACTTAAGTTGTTATTATTGGCATCATGTCATCTTATTGTTTGAGTTAGCATTTACCCATATGGAAATATGTTGTTATTTAAGACTTTAATGTCCATGTGTTCCTTATTATACGCATTCCATTAAACCATATCATATATGTGTCATATGTATAAAGATGCTCATTCTGTCCATAGTTATCTTTAGTACTCCTTCAAAGCAAAAGCAATAATCTATGGGTGTTTACTGTTATCAGCTTTCAACATAAACTTGTAATGGCTTCTTGACCTTCTGTACAAACCATCTTGTTATATCCTAAACCTAAACCTATTATTTCTCTTCTCATTTTATTATTTGTTTATTCATGTTATCATGTCTGGAAACTACAAAGGGTTAAACAATTGGTTTTAGAGGAGGTGACACACAAAAGAGTAGCGGAAAGTACCCCTTTTCAGTACAAAGGCCTTTTAAACCTCAAACTGAAATTCCATCGTTACATATTAAATCCAAAACGTCTGCATATTATTTTGCCAGAAACCAAAGCAGTATATGATGGGTGTTCATTTCTAAGGAAACCTCTGGATTGCTTTGAGTTGCGTACGACTACATACATAGCTGCCAGCTGTGTATGATTGTATATATAACCAAACAAACTTAAAGGAACCAAATAACAAGTTATTTTAACAGATGGCACCACTTACCTAGAGTATATAGTTAGTGTTTTAAGGAATGGAAGGAAAAGACCAAGATATCTTTATGTCACACAGTTTAAGCCTATTCAATCCCTTTCAACTGATACTGTACATGTGTTGTTTCCCTATTGAAAACATTAATGGTCTAAATGTTCTCAAACAAATATAGTGTACATGATTCACAAAGCCCAGTGGCATTAACTTTTTTGTTTTCAAAAGTACTTTCACAAGTGAGACAAATAAATGTTCTGAAGAAGCTTAACTGCTTTATACACTGATTTAGGCTGGGATTAAATCAAAACTTGACCCACCTGCAAATAAATATACCTAGTTTTGACTTAATTTATCCTAATCATGAATATAACTGGTATGATATATAGGTTTGTAGTTTGCTATTCAAAGTCAAAGTCTTTATATATTATTTGGCATAATTGGATTGTTCTGTGAGTGTATTTTACTATTATTATAATAGCAACCTACACTGACTCTCTTTCACAAAGAACATAACCTGAAGTCCATGTTTATTCATGAGCAGTCACTATTAGGGCCTTCATGGACATGTGGACTCTTTAATTTCACTCCTCTGTCAAGCTCATCCTGTAACGTTTCAATAGGGTTAAGGTCAAGGGGCTGCTGGGGCCAAAGCATCACCATGAACATCTGTTATTTTTCTTTCTGATTTAAGTAATTTAGTATGATTTGCCTTCCTGAGGGAATAATGTGATGTTGAAGAACAAGGTGATAGTGTGCGTTTACAAATGTGCCTTCTGTTTCTAGCCACCTTTTTGATTTTTTCACTATTTTGTGAATACTTATTTGTATTTTCTTGCCTGCTTTGTTGTAAGATTATCCCTGTAATATAATAATGCCTGTTGATATAACTATTTATTTAATCAGTAAAACATTTTAGAGGGCAATTATTCAGACAGGTTTTAATACATTTATTTAATGCAGCATAAGAACCAGTGTTTGAAATATCCTTAATCCTTAATGTCTCTCAGCAGACAACCATGTCACCATATTATTATTATTATTATAATTATTATTATTATTATTATTATTATTCATAATCGTCATATTATACATAATGTATGTGTTTGAGGGGAGGAGACGGACAAGGAAGTGAACTTTTTAAAAGGATGTGCAAACGTAGGTTAAGAAAGGTAGGTTAGGTGTGGATGTAACAGAAAACGTTGAAAGAATAGTGCAGTGAGAAGGTTTGTCTTATAGTAGGAGATATTCTTGACAGCAGAGGGAAGGAGACAGAATTAAATGAAAAGATGATTAGAAAAGGGGAGACATGAAAAGAAGAATGGGAAGAATTAATCAACAGCAGTACAAAGAGAGTTTAGCACTTTTTGGTGGTAACCTGTAGAGGAAGGGTGAGCAGAAGAAACAAAAAGCAGGAAATCATAAAACTTGACTGGTCAGGGAGGTTAGAAGGGAACCAGACTAGCAGGGCCAGAAATGCCAAAGTCAGTTAGAGAGTGGCAGAAAGAGTGCTCACTCATTTGTGTCAAAAGGTCAAGCAGAATTACAACTGAGCAGAGAGAAGCAGCAGTTAGTGAGGAAGAGCAAAGCAGTTCCTGTGGGGTGAGGAGGATAGGGACCAGGTTGGAAAGGGTCAAAGGAGGAGTGTTGCGTGACACAATTGGACAGCTGACGATGACCACTCATTCGAGAGAGAGCGATAGAACCAGGCCACTTTAAATTCAGAAGCAAAGTGGTCAGAGAGTAGAGAGCTGTTTGAAAATGACAAGAGAGATGTTCTGGAAGGGATGAGTACGACTGCGGTCCAACGCACATGTGGTAGCCTTATGATCTAGGAACAAGGAGCAGAGGTCATAGTCAGACAGTCAGCTCAAAGAGGAGAATGAGAGGGGGAGGAGAAGCAGGGATGGATGACAGAAGGAGAGAGCAAGAGCTAGAAGACAGCTCTGCTGGAGGGAAATGAAAAGGCTGTGGGTGGGATAGGATGAAGGAGGGAGTAGTGGTAACATTTGTGAATGTCACAAAGCAGACAAAGGAGGTTAAATTATCTGATGAAACAGAAGGTGGAGAATGGAGGGGCCTAGAGTTATGAAACAATGACAGAAAAATACCTAAAGGTTTAAAGCTGTAAGTTCATTAAGATTTTGAAGACATTTTCAATCCAGTGAATGTTCTATAATTTCACCAGTGATTTCTACAGAAAATAATGCTTTAGATATTCTAGGATAATGTTTCTCAATGTGTGGTCCACAGGGGAAAAATAAAAAAATCATAATAATAATACTATAATCATGTGTACCTCGTATGTATTATTTAATGATACATTTAATGTTACATTAATGTGACAAGGCAGTGACAATGCAAAAGTGGTCAAGGTCTTGTACTGTGTTGTTAGGCTGATAGTAAAGACAGGGAAGTAACACAATTGTGGAGGAGTTGATATTGCCAGCAGCTGAGGAGATAGTGTGTGTTATGCTGGGAGAGAGGACCTGCCAACAGATTAACATGATTGACAAGTCGGATAACACAGTTCAACGCAGAATCATTAAGATGACCCACAACGTGTGTGATCAGCAAATAGCGAGATTATGAGTGAGATTTTACGCACATCAACTGGATGAATCAAAGCATAGTGAAAAGCTTCTAAGCCTGTAAGGTATGAATACAATGGAGACATACATGAGCTCTTTCTCGTTTGTAAATTGTTGCCAAATGCAGAGGCTACTGCTGACATATTGAACAGTTTCATCATTGAACATGTGATTGATTGGTCAAAATGCAACACTAGCAACATCCATTCACTGCAGCATCCATTGGGAAGGCGATAGATGCAAAGAAAATGTATTCTGATCCCAAGACTGTTTTGGAGGAAGCAGTTAAAACACTTAATTATATCAGAGCCTGTGCCCTGGATTCACAGATATTTGCAGCCGTCTGTGATGAGATGGAGAAAATAGAACGATGGTCAAGAAAACAGATGTGGGCCAAACAACTTGAGCTGTAAAATGAATCGTTTGCAAATCCATCAGAATTTTTGGTCACCACAGGGATGCAGCTTCCAAACAGTGGGAAACCTCTCTTCAGAGAGCACCTGCAAAGTTTGAGAACAAACCAAGGTGTGTACTTCCCTGTTCCCGATACAAAATGTAACTGGATAAGAAATCTTTTTGTGAGCGTTGACGATGACATCCTCGCAAGCCTTGAGTCAACTGAGCACTCTGACTGTGCTTTAAAGCAGGATTTTTCTTGACAATACAGGACACAGTTTTGGCTTAAATGTGATTTGTAATACCAAGCATTGTCTGACAAGGCAGTAAAGGCAGATCCTGACATTAAGCGTATGACATCTGCAAAACAACACCAGCCTTCTCCTTAGATAAGTATTATCTTATTTCCCACTGGTAGGTCTACTGCAGGTAAATGAGGTGATGAGTGCAAAGTGTTTGTCAGGGAGCATAATACATTATTACATATAATTTTGTTTTTCCCATCAGGTTATGTTTAAAATGTTTAGACTTACATTATGTCTATGTTGTGGTCCACAAAAGCGTTTGATGACGATGTAGTGGTCGGCATAATGAAAATATCTGGGAACTGCTGTTCTATAACATAGCATATGGGGGGGAAGATCTGGAAGATGTTTGATCCTGTAAATTACATTCTAAATGCCTTATTTTAGACCAGGTTGAAATACTATTTCAATTAAAATATCAAAATTTGCCAAGTGCAATAAAAAAAAAGAAATAACTTTGTTCTAAAAACACAACAAATATAGTATATTTTTACTGCAAACCATAAACAGCTTCGCGAGCAATCATCCTGGTTAAATTACTGAATCACACAGAGTAACAGCCAGAGAGTGCACTAAAAGTCCCTTTGAAGAAGTAAAAAATAAAACACAGCTGATACAAAATTAAACAGATTATTGCTTGGACAATTAATTAAAAATGAAATGGCTGCCCTGCATTACATGCCACTGTGTTATTAGGAACTGAAGTGCAAACAGTAACCCAGACTGTACCATATGCGTACCCTGGAATACACAGATGTCAGTTGCTTGACAAATAGAGGTCTGTTCCCTCGTGCTGCTTGCACTGCTAACATACAAACAGACACACAAGAAGGCACCCTAAAATAAAATGTTGGCCAGAGAAATATCTGGATTAAATCAAATCTTCAAGCCATCTGGCACAAGCACATTGCACATGATGGTGAATTTCTGTTTGCCAGTGGTCCCTTACACCTATGCAAAGTCAGCCTCAAATATTAGTATGAAATGGTGGGTAGGATGACATTTTGATTAGATCCAGGCCAGAAGAGATTACAGTAATGGTGTAACAGGTCTTATTGTATACAAGACCTTGTTAAAGTGATGTCACTGCCCTGGGTTCTCAACTGGGGATTTTAGTGTAGTGGGGTTATTGCTGTACAGCTTGGGGGGTTGGATGTGTCCCAGAGATATTGGCTGAATCTAGAGTCTCCACATACACTACAGTGGTGGGCTGAATAAAGTACAAAATAAATAAAGATGTGTATTTTAGTCATTCAGGGATCAAACATTGGACCTTAGTGTTATTCTTGCATTTCTTGGGGTGTGCTGGTTGGTGACTCAGAACTGTGTTTATGACAATACAGGTAAACAAAACACAGCCTTTATCAATTAAATGTTTGTTAAGATATATGTATGAATACAAGCATATATATATTGTAGCATTTTAGGCTTTTCACTACTGGATTCTCCACTGACAAAAACAACAAATAATAAGAGAGATTTGAGTTTCCTGCAACAGATGTATTTCTCAGACAGCTTTTTAAGGAGCAGCAAAGCACAGTCTCTCTCTAAACTACTTCTCCCTGGCGGGCACTGTGGCACCCCTATATATCTCTTGGCTTCTCGTGAACGGCTCCCCCAGTCACAGTGCCCCCCTGTTTCCACACGGGGTTAACCTTCAACCTCGGAAACTACAATAATTTCCCTTAATAAATCAGATCCCAACACACTGAACAGACACAGACAGACACCCTACATACTGCAATCCCTCCACATACCAATCCCAGATCTATACAATATATAACTAAATTTCTGAGGTTTGCACTAAACAAACTACTATATATAATGTAAAATTCACTATTCTATAAACACTCGTTCCCTCAGAGCGTGGTAACATCTGTTCCACTTGCATTTGTGTAACTGTAAACCAGAGATCTGCAACTATAACATATTTTATTTTGAGTTTCACCATATGAAAAATCAAAATATGCAGGCACTTCCCTACAATAAACTCCCACAACCAATGCTTTTAGTTTTGCACATTCTATGGTTCCTCACATATAATTAAATGTACACCACTAATGCATTGTGACACTGACCCCACCCCTCCCCACTAAATGGAGATCTTGTTTCAGCAGATTTCTAAAGTATTTTAATCCAATTCTACTTTTCATTTAGATTCTCCAGTTACCAAAGTATCTTGGCTGTCTGACAAATATGCTCAGATCATGCAACTGCCACCAAATACAACTATCAATGTAAATAAAATCAGTGGGTGACATAAAACACTGTATAACAATAAACATACACATTTATTATAAATATCTTCAACCAAATATAGGAATAATTATTATTATAATGTTAATCGTTGATTGTTTTTCTAACAGTGTTGGAAATGTACAAGAAAATTTGTCAACTTCACAGAAGGGAAACAATAAATCTGGCCCTGGCAATTCAACACTGCTTTATTGTCCTGCATCTGGAAAATAACTTTGTCTCACTACCTATTTTAAAACATTAAGGCATGCTCAGGTGAGAATATGAAGATTTCTTACACATACACAATGCTGAGACAACATAATGTAGACGTGTTTTTTGTAAAACCACAAAAAGTATTTCAGCCTTTTCTTTAATAATAAAGTAGACCCAAGTACTGCAACATATGCATTTGAAACCCTTTTAGAAACTCCAGGGGTGTTCAAACAATCACAATGTGTTGACATGAGATGTGACATAACTCCAAATATTCCTCCCTACACTATCAGAGCAGCTTGTGGTGAAACACAGAGCTACTCAAAAGAAGTGCT
Source organism: Amia ocellicauda (assembly GCF_036373705.1). Taxonomy (NCBI): domain Eukaryota; kingdom Metazoa; phylum Chordata; class Actinopteri; order Amiiformes; family Amiidae; genus Amia; species Amia ocellicauda. The sequence continues at coordinate 19,778,381 of NC_089864.1, read as the reverse complement.
CTGTTATAATCCCAGCAATAAAAATAATGAAAAAAAGCCTTGGCTGCAATCCATGCTCACATCAGGGGATCTGGAATCTCAGAAAAAAAGGGAGGATCACCGACTGGCACGTGGAGTAGAAGTATTTCTTGAAGCAGAGCTGCCTTCAATTCCTACTGAACTTGAGCAGCAGCGTGATTGCATCCCAGCTGGGAGGAACAGCAGGATCTGAACCTCGGAGGGACAAGAGGGAGGCGGTTGCTTTCTTGTAATTACCAAAGGTGAAAGGTGAATTAAAGCTTGCTGTTAGGCAAGTCCATTTTAAGAAACAGGCTGCAACCAAAAATTGAGGAGGAGATCTGGAATATTTTTTGCCCACAAAAGCATCAAAAGAAACCAACAAGGGCAGTTCCACAGTCTTTGGAGGGGAAAAAAATAAAACACTTTGCTAAAAGCAGAAACCAACTACTTCAAAGTACAACACTGGAGTAATATTTCCTCACAACGTTTTGACTAAAGGGAGCAACAACACAATTCAAGATATTTCAATGTTTCAGTGGTGTTACATAGATATCAGATATTGTAAGATATATTTTAATTTTTTCTACAGTTTGTTTTAATATTCTAATTTTACTTTACAAGTGGACTGAACATGGACATTAGTTCCACGGTAAAGCTGTGAAATAATACAAGGAATACAGTAAGAGTTGTACCAGAGGCATTAAGAGGATGACAGCTGTTCACAGAGGGCTGTCTGTGGTGCTGGTGCATCTCTGGGTCCTGTGGAGTTCAGCACTGGCAACCGGGAGCAACCATCCAAGACTGAGACTATCTCACAAAGGTAGGTCATAGGCCAAGGTGTGATTAACCTCATGTGTGTGTATATATATATATATATATATTAAGAATTATGTATAGGTTTTGAAACAACTTGAACATGTTTATATACTATACAAGCTATTATTCCTGCACCAGAAAGGAGAAAGGTGATTCGTTTATGTCAACTTTAATAGTCTAGGGTTCAACTGCAGCCTTTTTAACTGATGTCTGTACACTGTGATGGGTGTCTTTATTCCTTTCTTGTGCCTTATCATATAAATATTACAATTCAGATTTTTTTTTTCAAATTATCTACTTCAGAGATACAAGATATGCTATCTGTTCTCAATAAGTTATTAATCATTATTTCATCATTACTTGTACACTGAGAGTCCCCCACAATCTGTCATACGGATTAGGTATCAGACAAGAACATGTGTATCATTGAATGTAATATAAGTAATATATTAATGGTACACTAAGGTAACTATACAATATTATTCTTAAATAAACATGAACATGAGTGGTTATTAAAATAGGTATGATTATTATATATCACAGTTTTAAACATGTAAGATAAATCCTTTCCATTTATTCATTCATTCATTCAGATCAACTACTAATGTGCATGGCCTTGTAGAAGGTCAAGAAAAACACAAATAAAGTTGCAATTGTCTCACATGGTGTGGACACAAGGAGCACATAGTCTAGATCAGCACCTTGATGGCAGGTCCAGACCTCTTGGCGCAGCGGAGAATTCTTAGCTGGGGTGTGAGAGATAAGGGTTCAATTCCTGGGAGCAGCTGGCACTACAGTACTTCAATTTCACACAGCATTGTTTGTTTCAAGTAAATTATTTGTGTGGCAAGTGACCGATGCTGAAGTGATTGGATATGTTTGCCTGCTGGGAAATTAGATATTTTAGATAGTTTAGATATTTTAAATATTATAGAATGGGCTTTCACTTGTTATGGTTTTATATGTATGTATGTATGTATGTATGTATGTATGTATGTATGAAAATCAACATTGAATGTATTCATAACACATTTACAAACAGCACACTGCAATTTGTGTTTGTGTATAATTTATTTTCAAACATTATTTGACAGTACAAATAGCCATTTTGTTAGATGTATATGATGTATGCATGTATGCTTTCTTCTAGCCCGCAACTAAAAGGGTTTGTTTTTGTTAGTTTCGTATCTAAGGGTGAATGTGCACAATGCATAACTTGAAAACATCAGTCCAGGTTCTCCATCTACAGGTTGAAGCACGTAGTAAATATCAGGTTTTGATACTGTACCTTAGATATCTGATTCTGAGCTATGCCACATTGAAGACAACAACAAAAAAAGAATGGTTTAGGTTCAGGTCACGTCTGGAACGTGAGTTGTCACTGGATCATGAATTCCTGAGAAATTCCACACAGGCTTGATTGCTATGATTAAGCATGACCAACATACTTGCCATAACACTATGTAGTACAGTACATGTTAACTAAGGTCCAAAGATTTTACATTTATCCTGCATGTGTAACGCTATGGTTAGCATAATGAGATTTCTAGTGTTGGAAAGCTATCCATCTTTGTCTTCATGTTGTTTTGCTGCATGAATTAGATCAATCATTCTGATGGTGTACCAATATTTTCAATCATAAATGCCAAATTAACAAGAGTGATAACTAGAACATACTTTTTTATATTAGTCACCGGGTGCCTGGGGGGAAGATTCCTTTTTAACTGACACATGTGGAGAAACCTAAATTGGCACTTTGAGTGTACCTCAGGCATTGCGAAATTGTGAAAACCAATACAGCGTTTCGCATGTCTAGACTGATAAACAGGGTTCTGCCTATCAGATGCTGAATTGTATAATTGGACATCGTCCTTCTGAAAAATGCATGGAAAACCTTTCAAGTTGTGGACATAGTAGCTGACAACTGATGGCCATGAACATAAATAGCAATTTGAGTTCCCCGTTTTGGCAAGTTTTAGGTAAATACCATTTTTGTGTGATCTTTTGAAATTCATGTTACCTAGATATATGAATGCATCTTTCATGCTTGATATCCCATCATAATAATGCCTTTATAACAATATTACGTGATAATGAATAGGTAACTATAAGTGGTGACTTTGAGAGTTGCATGTCTGATATAATCTGCTAGTTCATTAGTTTTTCATCAGAATACTTTCCTTATCAAGGTCATCAGGTTTCATTTGACCGGACATCTACTTCTAAACTCTCATTCACCTCTAAACTGTATAACGAGGTAATTTGCCAGCCTTAGGTATTGACACTCCCATGATGCTTCCCTCATGAAATCTAACCTCAGCAAAGGCCGTTGGGAAGAACCTTGCCCTATGTTGAACAGTCTCCTTTGATCTGCCTCGTACAAGGTTGTCGGTGATATACCATGAGTGAAAGCGTGCATTTAAATATCCCAATGGTTATAATTAGAAAGCATCTTTTCTGTGTGTTGTCAAAACATATCAATAATGGGCACCAATTCTTCAATGTTAGGCTGAGGGTTAGTGACAGGGTTACACACTAGGTTTGGGGTTAGGGCTTATACATGTGATCAACATCCGAACTCTGTGGAAGGGCATTCAAGTTATTCCTGTGGGATTCATACATTAATTCATTAATTGATGCCAATTATTGTAAACTGTTAACTTTTACAAAATACTAATTAGCAGTGCATGTGGAATTAACAATTTTTAGAATAGATCTCAGACATTGGGGACGTGTCGCCCTTGTTGGCTATACATTCCAGAGCAGGAGATTAGTTGTCAACTGATATTTTGATAGACATACATGTCCATGTGGATTCAGGCCATGTTTCCTTCCCTCAAACATTTTTTTCAGCCTTTCCCCCTGAAATTATACATAGGCAGGGTGGTCTGGTGCTGAATTGTTGAGTGGGGTTGGTGCTGCTGGACGATCCATGTTTTTCTTGTTTTCCTCTGAGACTGTATTTATCATTCAACTGACTGTGGAAAAAATGCGTTGGGGTTACTTAATTGCTATCCCAGTGAAGCAGAGTCTCGACCAGGTGATATTCAATTCCTTGGAGTCCAGGCAACGCTAAGTGACTTCTCTGTTGGACATTTCTTGTTGCCACTTTATGCAAACTGTATAGGCATCCCTTGTGAAACTCTGTGGTGAGATTGATTTAGAGACAGTAAGTTGTCCAAGATTCAGAACTAACACTAGCTAAACCTTGTAACCGAATTGAATGCCCATTACACAATACTTTCCTGAACTTGTAACATGCCAAGTAGGGTTTGGGTACTGTGACTGGATATGCCATGGCTAATTTGTGTCACCATGACTTTCCTCTTCTGTGGTGCTCAGATGAGGTGAGTTGGGTCACAATTTCCATAAACTGACCACCCTCCTTGGAAATTTCCTTTGGAGAAGGTTGATGTTTTGGGAAGAATTACAGTCCTTTCATTGTAATATCACTCCACACCAAAGAGAATCAAGTCATCACAACATTCAGAGTTTAATGTGACAATTTTTTAACTATTACTGAGGTTAGTTTAATTGGAGTGGCTACACAGAAATCTTTAGGAAAACATTACTGAATTAAAAATTAATCAAATTAACTGCCTACACCCATTTATTTTCCTTTTTTGTCCTTAACCTGAAACCCAGGACATACATATTTATTTATATAAATAATTATATATACTACCGGTCAAACGTTTTACAACACCTCAATTAATGTCTCAATGTACTCTGAAATTAAAGCATAAAACAAATAAATAATTGGAGATTAAAAAAGAAATCATGGAATAGTTTTGTTTAACAAAATGTAACCCCATTGGTACCTTTAAAGGTGCACCAAATCCAAAGTACCAAATGTGTACTCTTCAGAGTTGTGTTGTTTGCCAAGTGTTTGGTATCCCATGAAAGCCGAGACTCTTAGCTTTTTAATGATGTAAAGCATTCTCTGATGTGAAAAAAATGTTTTTTATATTCCCCCCACACATTCTGAAATGGGGGGTGGAACCAGACAGTCTAATGATCAAAACAAGACCATCCATGTTTTGGTAAGAAGCAGCACACACCTGTAGAGAGCTCAACATGTCAATATGGAAAACTCTGTTTACAGTGTACTAATACACAATATTATAATACCAATTGCCTTCAAAATTCACACAATAAATTCATTGGAGTCCATCTGTGTACAATACGTGTTTCACATGATTTCATATTACATACACCTTTCTCTGTAAGATTCCACATTTTGGAAGTACATTCAAAGCAAAGACACTACCTATCAACAGTCAACCATTAAATGATGAAAGTTATATGGCACCACCCAGAAACTGTTTGAGGCAAATGACAACTCTGAAAGACCTACAGCATTCCATGGTTGAGATGAGAGAAACTGTCCATGTGTCAGCAATAGCTCAGCTACTTCACAAATCTGTCCTGTATGGAAGAGTGGCAAGAAGGAAGCCATTTTTGAAAAAGCCCACATACAATCAAGCTTGGAATTTGTCAAAGTATTCTGTGGTCTGATGAAACAAAGATTGGTCTATTTGGCCTAAATATTAAAAACATTATGTCTGGCACAAACCCAACACAGCACATCAGCTAGTTAACACCATCTCCACTGTGAAGCATGGTGGTGGTGGCATCATGATATGGTGAAGCTTTGCATCAGCAGAGATTGGGAAGCTACTCAGGGTAGATGTCAAAATGGATGGAGATAAATACAGGCAAATCCTTGAGGGAAACCTGCTTCTGTTTGCAAACCTCCTAAGACTGGGATGGAGATCTACCTTTCAGCAGGACAATGACCCCAAGCACACAGCCAAAGTGACAATGGAGTGGCAAAAAACAAGAAAGTGAATGTCCTAGAGTGGCCCAGTCAAAGCCTGAAATTGAGGCACTGTATATGTACATTTATTTTCTATGGGAGCTTATTAGTTCCAATGAAAAACAAAATATAGTAGGTAGAACCTCTTATGATTTTCTTCTACACAGTACTTACTATCTTCTATATAAGATAATTCTATTTTATGAGATTAAAAGCATCACATAGGAGATAGAAAGTTGTATGTAGGAGATACTACCTACCTTTGTTTTTCTTTTTTCCCAGTCTCACTAACATGATTCCTTAACTACAGTTTCGCAAATATTTGGAAACAACTTTTTCCAGTAGTGATTCATGCATCTTATTCACTGAACAAATTATAGCACAATATCTATTTAGTGTGAGAAATAATACTATTTTAGTTACACCCAAATTACCACAATTTAAGTAGAAGAGAAAACTAGTCTGGGGAAAAATACGTCAACCAAAAAAATCTTTAAAAAGAACAAACAAGTTCTCACTATTCACTAGATGTTAAAGTATTGATCCAACAAGAATGTTTTTAGATTATCCTATGTAAATCCTAAAAACAATGCATACAATTGTAGAGGCATTGTAAGATTTGATTAAATTCACAAATTTTTCAGATCTCACAACAATATATTTAAACAATTTGTATCCAAAAGTACACAAAGTAGTATAATGGTCATCACAGTAAAATAGATATCATGACTAAACATCATTTTTAAATCAGTTCAGACCAAAAAATTATAAAAAACAAAATGCTGTATTTCATAATTATCAGTATTTAATGTTATTGCACATGTGATTAATTTCAGTTTGCTTCTAAAATACTGTATCACAGAAAAACAAATCTGGGGGTTTAGAATAACATCATACTGTTTTGATAGGAGAAAAGTCATGAGCTTTAACTTGTTCAAATAAATGCACTTCACTATGCATATTTTTGCAGTAATTATTATCCCTTAAAATCCAGTCTGAAGCCACTAAAAGCTCTCTTGAGTTATGCACTATGTTTGCACAACATACATACAGTTTCTTCTGTATCCATGAAATTGTTCTAGCACTTCAATCTCTGACGACTTTTCTGTTTGACTTAATACCTGAGTGGCAGTTTTATAATGCATTTTAAACCTGGCTTGTATGATTTTTTAAGTCATCTTTTATCTTTGATTTAAGACAGCTACCACATACATGGAGGAGGTAGATGTAAAACTTTATAAACTTTGACAAGCCTTAATGGTGTTCTACTATCTTTCACCACTGAAGTAAGCATTACGTTTCTGTTGATGTGGGTTATTTAAGTACTTAGATAGAGATCATTTGCTATGGCCTCAGTCTTTAAAGGTATGTTTCCAAGAACAGAAATAATCTAATTTAATTAAGGCTTCCACTTCTCAAGTTGAAAAGCTAGTGCGGTTTACAGTAGCACTTGCAATTTATGTGACTTTTGATTTTAATCTGTATGTTTAGTTTAAATATATACCATTACAACCAAACTGAGTTCAAATTTCATGTAGTTTTAGTAGTAATTATATGTTTCTATGTACAGGCCATTATAAACTGGGTGTAATTTTAGACCTTCATAAGACTTTAAATAACAAAATTTTGTCTGGATTCTACATTATTCCATTAAAGGTATGTGAGGTTAGAGTTGAGCCCTTGCCATGTTCGTATAGCTTGTTTGTCTCGGAACAGCTTCAGTTAAAAAACAAACCTAAAGAAAATAGCTAAACAAGCCTATTAAAATTATGGTTCTGTATTTTAACGTCTGATGCTCATTTAGAGGACAAAGTTACACTTGTGCAGAAACATAAAAAACAAGTGCAACAGTAAGAATCAGTGGTTGCTGTGCACATCTATGGAAACACTGACATACAACGAGCTTATTCAGAGACCACAAGTGGTTTTCAGAGATCTGTTCTTATTTGGTCACTCTAAACACACTACAAAATGAAACATTATATGAGCGTGGCAAATACTGAATCAATAAAATATACAAATCCTTAGCCAAGATGAGTCCATAAATAGCATCCACTCAGGAACTTAAGTAGCATTCAAGTTGGAACCACTTAATTTGTTCTGTCTGAGGTTATTTGCAGCAGTCAGTCTAGGTGACGGCAGACCATAGATAAGGTTCACAGCCAAAGCGCCGTGTTGCTGCTGCCAATTCACTACAATATAACGTTCAACTAAGTATAAATTACAACCACTCCCAGTTACTATAAAAGCAGCTATTTGAATATAATCCTCCGTTATTAGGTGTTTCATGACTTCCACGTATGACTTAATATTATAATTAATGAGTAATAATAATAATATAACTTTAATGTGATACGCCATGGTAAAGCCACAGTTAGGAGTGGTAAATCAAAGCAAAATCATTGTATAGACATGAGAAAATGTAGTAGGCCTTGATACAAATCACAGAAAACCATGACAAACCACACATGCATCATAAAATGGCAGATTACAGTGCACATTTACTGCAGCAAACTTATAATGTAGTAAATATTTGTTTTGTCATCAAACTCATTCCATTTCACAGAAAGGTGTTGTTTCAGCAATACAAGCTCATGAGCTATTTACTAATTAATAATGTTTCAAGTGAGCATAACATTGGCACCTCCTAATTTCCATAATGATGTTTAAACCATACAGGAAGGAAGCAGCAGCTGTGGTTTAGTCACCCGGCCAGCTGCTATTTTCCCAGCATGACAGGACAGAGTTTGTGTTTACTGAATGAGGCTTGGTATTGAGAAATCTCACTGTGTCTGTTTCCAAGGTGTCCACCAGTTCAGGAAACAGCGTGTTACAGCAGCCTCATGCGATCTTTTATAATGTGAGAAAAGTGATAATCTTTTAAAGCAGATTAGAACACCAACTTAGTCACCAACTACAGCAATAGCAAAGGTAAGACTTATTCCATTTGTATATGGGAATGAGTCTCAAGCACGTGTCACTGTTTCCTTTCCTGGATTCTCCATTCAAACTTCCAAAAACACTGCAGCTGTGTTTATAATTTTTGAAGTGACATCATTATCAGATCGCCTGCAGAACATAAGGCCAAAATACATATTGTAATAATGTGTGTTTCTTATTGGGCAGTTGCACAATGTAAATCAGAGGACTATTGTTCTTACAGCCAAGAGTTTGTGTTTTAGCTTACACATTTATTTGTGGGAAACCCTACGCTTCATTTTATGTTTATATAAATCATTCTCAAGATGTCGAGAGATAAAAACATATTTAGGAAATCGGAAAAACATTCAAAATCATACTGTAATGTACAGACACAAGTCACAACTGAATAAAGAGGACAAATTGCAATGCTTGTTTTTGTTTAGGGAGTTAACATAACCTTGTGTTTTTCCAGCTTCTGTTAAATTGCAAGCCTCAGCAAACTCTCCTCATCTATTTTCTTTAGAACCCAACAACTCCTTCACATCATTATTTTATTTTTTAAGTTGACTTATTCTAGCAGAAGAGATGCATATTCCAAGGTTTTCCAGATAGAATTATACATGTTTAAAATGTTTTTTTTTTTTTTAATTGTGCTAAACCTCTGATGGGTTAATTTTACACATCTATAGCCAATACTTAGTTTTAACACAACATTTTCAAATATATTGATTTCCATTTACAATAACATTACATATCTTAGGTTTGTTGCAATAAATAAAATATTACATTAATTAGAACATTTATTTTTACATAACATCAACTAATATGAACCATGTATTTCATATAATTATAATGAGCTTTGAGCTTTTGATTAATGTGGATCTTTCTGTTATTAAAAAAAAAATAGGTTCTCATAATTCTTCTTTACAAAACTATCCTGACATCTGTTATAATTAAGATTTTAGTTCATTCACACACATTATAAGATAGTGACAAAGCTAACTAACTAGTAAAATTAATGGTTACCAACATGCTAGTGAAAATGTAATAATGTTTCCTCTCACTTGGCAATAGGAAGCATTGTCCCCATGTGCAATAGTGATTCACTTAGACAGGTATGCGTTATGTGTCATTATATATAAAAGTGATTGATATTAGGTGTGTAGATTAAACACTGAATAGGTATTCCATGTGGAAATATATCACTATACAAATGTATTGGTAATGCAGCTGATCTTTGGGAAATAATATATTAGTCTAGATATTCATACATTCCACTAAGTTTGGGAATCTGCTTTTACTACAAGACATGCATTCTGGTGGTTTTGTGTTCGTGAAAACTATCATCCAACCCCCCCCCCCTACCCCCAGCAAGCCTCCCACACTAAAACCAAATCTTAGATGCAATTTAATCTTTCCAGAATTTGACCTTTGACCAATTTTAAATGCTGGCTTCTCACAGACTTCAAAGTAGAGGTACATTGCACATTTCAATCAAATGTGTTTTTACTTACTTGAAAACAAATAAACGAATCACTGTGGGATAAATAATCCACACTCTGCTGCTATTTTCTGCACTACAACAATAATCTTAATTCTCCACTTATGCTTAACTGAAGGATCCTGAAATAAAACGGAAATACCAGACTGGCTCACATTCTGGTTTGCACATCACATTGTATACTGATGAAACCATCTAATCAACAACTATACATGTAAGAGAATGTGTTCATTATGACCATTATTGTCATTCTCTTCATACTAGGATCGAATGTGACACTTACTGCCACCCTCATTATTTATAACGTGGGCATGGATAGTATAATCTCCACTGTCTGCCACAAAGCAAATGTTTTATAGCAAAGTGGTTTGACATCCCAAATCCTTGTCATTCGTCTTCTGGTGTGATGATATTCAATTGTATTATGAAAGAATCCAGACTCTATTGAAACTGGCTCCGTTTTCTTTTCTGTCAATCACGCTGCAGTTATTCACTTTCTTTAATCACAGCAGCCTGGCCCCTTAAGGGGATTCAGAGGTTATTCTTCCAAGCTTATATATATCAAATTTGTCACTCATTTTGGAAGTGAGAGCCGAGAGCAAATCTGATTCTAAAAGGCATGCTGAGTATTTATTTGCCCTAAATTGATGGTAATACATAATAAAGCTTCAGAAGATTATTGCTTTTTTCATATTTCACTGTAATTCCAATTATTAGAAAATAATCTGAAATTCCCTGGGAAGCTGCAATACACGCGTTAATATATACAGGCACCTTGAAATGTATTTGTACTCTGCATAAAGTGTAACTAAATGTTGATTTTGAATTAAAAATAAATAAATACAGTTGTACATTCAGAAAATACTTAAACAAATGTGAAAAAAGTATCAGTATATATTTCAACAGTACATCTGTCAAAAATAGTCTATTTCTAAATATACAATGTTCAAATGTTTTCTAGAAAAGCATTCCACCCCAGCTTTCAGCACTTATTTGGATTGTCTGTAGGCTTTGATATTCTCCAGACTATCTTCTTGTCTTCTTGTAGCTTTTTTTTAAAGGTCCAGGCCTTTTTTCTGAAGGGTTTTCTGATTATTATCCTGTTGAAAACTCCACATGTGTTCAAACGTGACCTTCTTCAGTGCTGGCAAACAGTCTGATAATCTTTGGATGACATCCATCTTTCACTTCTAACAAGGGCATCAGGACCAGAGGATGTGAAACAGATAATGGTCCAAACTGTGGCCTAAGACCTGAAAATCCATCTCTGAACGCCAAGACATTCTCTTACATTTCCTTAAACAAGAGTTTTAAAACTTCTGTGCTTTTCACATTTGAAACCCTTTCCAAACCAACATGAGAAAATTGCATTATTTTACATGTAAAACCCACTTGTATATTTGGTGCTAGTTCAGCTCAGTGTTTGCTTTATTTAAATAGGCAGCCCTTGTGTTTACTTTGTTTCTATTTGATTTATTTTGTTTACTTAAAAGACCAGTGCTTTTCTTTTTAATAAAGAGGCAAATTAAATTAGACCCCGGAGCCTTCCCCATCACTACATGTCCAACACAAACAGGTAGCAATGGTATGTACAAGAAAGGGCGCTTTAAATAAACGTGAAAATGCCCCTGGGATATTAAACAGGTTAAAGAACACAGTTCAACATCCTACCATAGAGCACAGCAAAACAATTCACAATAGACCTGCCATGCCATGAACAAAGATGTGCACTGACTGCTCTGGCCATTATGTAAATTGGTAATGATGTAAGACAGGGTGGGTTTCTAAGTAAACCTTTCCTCCTTTAATCAGACCTTGCTCAAGACGTGTTTAACTCTGATCATTTACAGTTGACCACTTCTGCGACCACCTTAAGGTTATGTTGACTGTATACAGACAGCTGAGGGTAAAAAGTGAACGTCTAATAAGAAATCATGAAAAGCCATAATTATCGTATCTGACTGAGGTCTGGATGCAGCTGCCAAATCACTCGTGGTCCTACAGACAGTGAACTTCTGACTGGGCAAGTAGGGGCAAAAGGCTTTGCACGCATCAGTGATTGCCAAGCATTCCGACTCTGTTGCTGAATATTTATGCTCCACTGAATTTTCTGGCACCCAGAAGTTATTGGCTACACCCCCCATCTCACTGAGCTTCGTACAAACCCATTGATTAGGCATTGCATGTCATAGTGTTTATTTTAATTTAATTTTTCAATAGGAAATATTGTTTTAGTATTTGGTGAAGAGAAGCTATAATCATGGCTTTTACAGTATAATAAGTATACCAGTATGTAATTTATACACACACAAACACACATATAGGCATATATAAACACACAGATAGATAAAGGGTTTGTGTGTCTTGCTCTAATGCCAAATTGTAATGCATTATTGCAAAGGTTTCAGTTCTCGTATCCCATATCACACTCTTCAAAGGTTATTTTAGTTGAACAACCAATACTATGCTCTATAATTAACCTGTCAACATTTTGTTCCCTTAAGTCAGTGTATGAAATGGAGGGCATGCCTGAAATTGCCTATTCAAATTAATCCCAAGCATTTCAGTTTCCTATTTTGAATTTACCAAGACTAGAGCAATTTCTCATGAAGCTTCGTGTCGGTTCCTGGAAATAAGGTCTTTGCTTCTTGGAAACATTTGTACAACAACAAAGGTAACATTCAAAGTCAAGAGTATTTTCATATTTACCCAATGTGAATGTGGATGGATAGATAGACTGAAAAGCGTGAAGACGCATCTCTCGTGCGTTTGTGTTCATGACAGTTTGGCTTCCCCGTTGACATGTAAATTCATTTGAGAGAGAATTTAGTCTTCCAAATGCAAACGATAATAAGAGTAGGCTAACCCCATCTGTCTAGGATTCAGAGGGCTTGCAGTTCATGCTGGCATGAAGAGTAAAATAGTAATAGTAATAATAATAAATAATAATAATAATAATAATAAAATGAATGATGTAATTACTATTATTGTCATGAATAGTTATTCTAATAACAGTAGAAGCAGTTTATGTACACAACCAAACAGCACAGCAATTCACATTATTGCTTTGATAAGAATAAAAGGGACTATAGCTTTGGTTAATGGAGGAGGTAGATAAGGTACTTGATAAAACTAGTCAGAATTAGGCTGTGCAGTCACATGACATGTCCAAATCATGCAAAAATAAAACATCATATTGTGTGTATACCTAAGGCATTCAATATTGTTTCCACAGACAAAATAAAAAGTGCAAAGGGCTAAATACATAGATTCACGATTAAGATATTGTTACATTACACTCTTGGAAGACATTTGACAATACATTTTGTGAGTTAATTCGAGCGCTGGCACTGTGTTAAAATATTGGGGGGAAAACATCTAATATAACAACCAACACGGACCATACAAAAGAGCACATAACACGTGTTTTCCTTAATGTAGCTCCTTTATGGTGTATATATTTATACTTAATTGTGTAAATTCTAATGTGATTACTGAGGTTTATATCAGAGTTTATAGCCGTGTTGTATTATTCAGAGGAGACAGTCTTTCTAATCACTCTCATATATTCATGTATTTTGATACACTGTTTCAGACTCATGAAGAATGGCTGGTATTTTGCAGGACTGTTGTCATTTTAGATCAAAGAGCCAGGGCACATATTGTTTACATCTGTAGTTCAGAACCTAGTAATTCCAATTCTGTCTCTGTACTGTAACTGGCAATTTCTGAGTCCCTAATGGCTCATCCAATAAACCATTTCCTATTGTCCTGTGGCTAAAAGAAGTTAACAATTTGGTTGGGAAACACTAACAACCTTCCACGTGGCAGGTGAAATGGTTTCAAAGTATGAGTAGAGAGAAATAGGGACTTTTTAAAGTTTGAAATGTGTTTATCAACCACTTTCAGATCATTGCATCTTTTTTAATATTATTTGGAAAGAATGGCACTATAATATTTATATCCAATACCCCTAGTGTGATATTTCATGTATTTAATGTTCAGTAAACAATACTCGAAACTGGAATAAATATTAAATATTATTTAAAAAAAGAAGCATTCATAATGATTATTATTACTACACAACTTAAGAAGTATGAGTCATAAAGACATCAGCCTGTGTGGTGTGTTTTACCCAGACTAGTGCAGTGACTTTGTATTTACATGCTCTCTCTGTGCTATAATTTAGGAAGAATTATAACTTAACTTCAAATATCCAGGTGGTATGTATTCTATTTACTTTTCTGGCACTTTATCAAACAACTAAAGCAGATGAATAACTTGTTTTTATAAATGTATTGCCAGAGTAATTACAGGAAGCCTGTCTGTGCTTTTGCATAATTTGTAGGTGCAGGCAGGTGTGTTTTTGTTTGTTTGTTTGTTTTAGTTTTATTTCCTTGCAGGTCTAATAACACAGCCATTATTATTATAAAGTTTTTCATCATATTAAATTAGGGTGGCACGGTGGTGCGGTAGTTAGCACTGCTGCCTCACAGCTCCGGGTTCGAGTCCTTTGTGGAGTTTGCATGTTCTCCCCATGTCCGTGTGAGTTTTCTCCGGGCACTCTGGTTTCCTCCCACCGTCCAAAGACATGCAGGTTAGGTTCATTTGTTAATTGCCGTGTCCGTGTGTGTATGTCTGTCTGTGTGTATTGCCCAGCGATGGACTTGTGTCCCAGCCTGGGTGTGTTCCTGTCTTGTGCCCTATGCCTGCTGGGATCTGTTCTGGCTTCCCCTCACCAGGATAAGCGGTTTCGAAGATGGATGGATCATATTGTATGTATTGTATAGTACTGAATTATCATAGCATAGGATATATCTTGTTTAGTATGATAAAAAGTATTAGTAGACATATACGTTTTTCTAAAATGCGTACATTTCTAAAAGAACACATCAATGAAGATGAAGATGTAGACATGTTTATATATATATATATATATATATATATATATATATATATATATATATATATATATATATATATATATATACATAGATAATGGAATTGTGACAACTACTATATATATATATATATATATATATATATATATATATATATATATATATAATATAACTATGCTATCACTTTTATACGGGTTACTACAAGTACAGAGGCAGAATGACTCCCTAGAAGCCAGATAAGGCACTACAGAAGAATAGTTGGCTGACTACAGACAGTTTAATCCTACTCAGGGTTATCTGTAATCTTTCTCAGACAAGGCGTTCCTAATACATTTATTTATTGTTTCTACACAGGTCAGAACAATTTGATAAGAGCTGTTACCATACAAAGATAAACATTTGTAACACTTTTATGTTTTGATTAATATCTTACATTGGTTTGTCCTCATATTAATTTAGCATGCAATTGTCACACTTAATTAATTTCAGATTTCAGTTTAAATCATCTAGATTTGGTTTAATTATTCCACACATACTTACATCAGAACCTAAACCTTTAATACCTGGTAGATTTTTAAAAAGCAAATTCATTTAAAATTAATCTAGATCACATAACAGCCCCATGAGTATAGTTCTGGTTTTATTCATTATGGCACAAGTCTCGTTTATCATATAAACTCTACTATGCTAAGGTCACTAAATATACCATAACAGACTTGTGTTTTAATACCGAGAGAATGAAACATGTGTGTAAGGCTTGTAAGTAATGCAAAGATTCCTTTTTCTGGGAACCTGCAGGTCATCATAAACAATAAATCTAGAACAGCAAATACACTCAGCTCTGGAGGTTAATCTACTGCAGTGCACAGCTAATAAAAAATACACTAATTTACAGTAGATGTCAAATACATGCTGGGGTCAGGATCTGTGGCCACGTTTATTAGTTGATAACTATTCCCAACTGCATCAATATAAGAAATACAGTTATAACAGTTGCTGCAAGGATTCAGAGTTTAAAGTCTAATGTGAACAGGAAGATAGGAATAATTCTCAGTGAGCATTTTCCATATTGTAGAATGTAGAAGTAAATTAGTGTAGAACCTTCTGCTTATGTGCCGTGATAAAACCAAATATTCAACAGCTGCTAGAAGTGTGTGTTTTATGTTTTCTTATTTTTATAGCAGAGTATCTTACAGTATGTGCCCAATATGTTTTTTTCTGCATTTCAAATTTTCCAATGGGGAAGTAATGTTTTAATATTTGTACAAATACTACGTTTGTTAATTGCAACCATAGATATGTTATATTTCTTAACATTTACATGTTGTATGCTTACAGATACAAGGAGATAACATTTGGATCCATGACATTTATAGCATGTCCGAGGCAGCATGTCGAGGGAGTGAAGCTCAGAGTGAATGACAGCAAGATGCGTTACCATTACATGCACTTCGGTAAAGTGGAAGCTGGATGTTTAGGAACCATCAGGTGATTCAGGCGTTGGTCTCTTTGTGATGTGGCATCCATGTGAAGGGAGCATGGTTCTTGACCAGTGTCAAAGTTCTGCCGCAGAGATACTTCTTCAGAGTTTCCAGAGCCCATTTAAAAGCTTCCTTTTTCCACGGTGGAATACCTGGTTTCTCACAGGAACAGTTTCCTGCTGAGGAATTGGACAGGGTGCTTCGGACAGCTCCCAGACCTGTCTCAGAACCACCTGACTGTACTATCAAGGGAGCTGAAAATTCAAGTGCTTGTAGAATTGACCTCCCACAGAGGGCTTCCTTCAACAAGTGGAAGGCCCCATCCGCTTGCATAGTCCATTGTACCAGGTGGGTTGTTTGTTTTTCCAGCTCGGTCAGTGGGTGTGCCATAGTGGCGACATCAGCAATTAAGTAGATCAGCAACGAGACCCAGAAAGGTGGGATTTCCAATCCATGCTATGTACAACAATGTCATCCAAGTAGGCAGCGGTAAGAGTGGTGGTGGCATAGTAAAATCTGAAATGTCTGATTCTGTAGTGATACAGTCTCTATGGAGTGGGCCAACATGGTCTTCTGTTTAGTGGTGTGTGAGTTATACTTTCCATTATCCTTTCATCAGGTCCAGTGTGCTGATGAAGTATGGGGTAGGTGTTGAATTCTGATACTTTGTTCATCTTACAGAAGTCATTACCCACTGAACCATCAGGTTTTGTCACCAGTACTATGGGACTGGACCAGACACTACGTGAGGGCTCCATGATCCTCATATCCATCTTTGTACGGACTTCCCAACTGATGACCACATGGCTGTGAAGTGATAGAGTTTTAGTCTTCCTGGGAGGTGTATGTATGTTGTATGAGATCCGTCAGGTTTTCCTGGGTAAGCTTGAAAAAATGTGGGTGGTCAATAAGGTCCAGGGTCGCTTGTCTTTTTGAAGACGAGAGGTCCAGGCTTACATGGACCTCTTCCCTGGATTTTTCTCGGTAATTGTTTCTTGGGCAGTGCTGCTAAATAGGCTCTCTCTGGCTATTCACTTCTTCAAGAGGTTAACGTGATAATGTCGAGTGGACTTTCTTCTGTCTGGCGGTTCAACCTTGTAGTTTACATTTCCCACTTCGATATGGCTGCCACCAACTGGCTAGGAACTTGTTTTCCACTGTTGGTAGGTTCACTGGTACTTGATACAGGAGTGCGTATTAAGCAGGGAACACCGCACCAGGGTAACTGTTCTGCCTGAGTCCAGCAGCGCCTGTACTTGATTAGTCTTAATAATCACAGGACCTTAAACAGCACTTTCTGCCAGTTCACTTACAAATGCCATAAGCAGCTGGCACTCTCGATTACCAGGCATCGCACTGGAAGTTTCTGTTGGCATAGGCTGGTCTATGAGGTGACAATGCTATGAGATACGTCCTACCTCTCCACACTTCATTAATTCTGTGAATGTACAAGTTGAGAAACATCTGCACTTGTGAACTGGGGATCTTTAATAGCTTTCAGCACAGGATTATAAATCATCTTTTAATAATAAATAATACAGATGCGTAGTGTTTCCAGTTTCCCAATATATATGTATTCTTTTGATGTTGAATTGAATTATGAAATGATAATCCCATAGATCAATTCAAATAATAAACTGTAGACTGAAACACCAATGTATTTAATCATTTATTCTTTCCACACTTTCTGTATCAGCCCTTCATATCCTGTAATCTTCTTTATTACTTTTCCTCAATGCTATTCTATATAAACACATTCAGGACTTGAAGGTCTTTCACTAAAGAATACTGCTCTGTATCTACAGGGTCTTAAACATCAGAAATAAATCCAATCTCTTTAAAATAAACGACCGAAGGAGTAAAATAATTGGTACTGATCGCTAAGAGACTACATGTAATGGACCTTCTGAACTGATAATTACCTAGTGGCCCCTGCAGAGGAGTGTCATGTTTCTGCTGTGACCTTTTCAACACAGAATGCAATGATATCATGATGCTTCAGATATTTGGGAAGACATGCTTTTATATTTAATTTGTACTGATATACATAGAAAACAACTATATGCAGATTTGTAGATGACTATTATTAGATGCCACTTTCTACATACTACTCAAGCTGACACTGATAAAGGTACTAAAGACTCATGGTGTGTATTTTATCATTCTTTCCTTGACATTGTATCAATTTTAAAATAAAGGGATAAAAAGGTTGTATACGTATATAGTATGTTCCTTTTATGTTTCCTCATATTTTTTTTTCTTTCTTTCTTATTTGATATTTTATTATTATTTTAATCAGACAAATTTGAAATCACTTGTACTTGCAAGATTCCAGTGTCTTGAGGTTTGAGTTCCTGAAGTGGACTCCATTTCATTTGCAGCAGCTCATAGCAATTCAATAGATGCTTTTCAGATTTATGAACTGATAGTGCTTGTGGGCCTTTGATGTCCCAAGTGCTAACAGATTGTACTCTTGAAATATATTCTGGTTCTTTTGGTTTAAATAATTCATCTTCACTTAATTAAAAATATGAAAATGTATATCACTGTATATTGCTTTCCAAGCTAGAGGGATTATTGCAAAATAAGAACTGGATAACATCCAAACACGAGTAGTTAACACAATTCTGAGAAATGTCTGTGGCTTTATATGTCTAAAAGATCTTTATTGAAAGGTACAAAAATCATGAACCAGTACTTTAATTTGCCCACAAGCTTAAATCAGATGGATAATTAACACTGGTTTTGCTTATGGGAGAAAAAAAAAAAAAAAACATTCTAAAGAGTGGATTTTAAAATCTTGTCAAACCAACAACAAAAATGATAATGATAGTATAAAACAATATTCATAAATACTAATTAAACAAATCATAAAATGGATCTCTGCCACCAAAATAAACACATAATCATTATTGTTTTTATCATTTTGTTTATGTATCATCTTCCTCAAAAGCTGAATTGCATACCAGACATAAATGGAATGAACTATTCATAAATAAATACATTTATGTGCTTAAACTATGCATACTACTGGGGATACACATATCATAGATCCATAATCTTGAAACAAAGCTTGTCGCCTATTTGCTGGGTTCATGGCTAGCAGGCACAAGCTCTTTCACCTTTTAAAGATGCATTAAAATGTTCAATGTACAACCACGACAACCCAAACTACAGCACAGTACCAGCTGGCTTATTGGCAGCCTAATGATTTGAATTCAATAGTAAGAGTTAAGAAAATATGGATAGGTGTTCGGAAGTATACTATATATATATATATATATATATATATATATATATATATATATATATATATATATGGTCTGAATAAAAATGTTTCTTTAATTAGACCCTAAAACTGAAACATTTTCTTGTTCTTGCCGAATTAAGGAAACACTGCTAAATCTGGAAGAGCTGTTGCCCTGAGGGTGTTCTCCCAAATTGCCTTAATAAACCATAAAAGTGAGCAGCAGGAGTAAAGTCATTGTAACTGGTTACTGCAACTCATTTGGGCCTGTGATCTCATCTCCCAGCACTTCACATCTTTAGTGCAGCAAGGGTGGACTTGATTCCTCATTCTCATGAGACATGTCATAGCCAGATACCAGGAACTCAGAATAATTACTAGATTTACAGAATGGTGCCTTGAGGGTGGGGGAGCTGTAATGCCATCAATGTGTAGTCAACTGTGGCCCACAAAATGACAAACAGACTTGCTAAATATTACTATTCTTGACAACAGGCGGTTTGCAGACAAACAGGAAATAAAAGGTTGCATCTTGGTGCCTTACAGCTGGCATTGCAGGCATGCAAACGTGGTGAAAATAAGAAGTCAATGTGTAACATAGATGCATTTGTGTTGTACATAGTCACACTGTTCAAATGATCCATGTGGTCAAACTAGTGACATTGTTTTCAGATGGAAAGATTGAAACATCCTTAGGCTGCTATAGCCAACTATCCTTTGTATTTTGTAACTTTATGTAACCATGTTATATTAAATCCACGCATTAAATACATTTAAATAAATAACCCTAAAATGTGTTTTGCTGCGGGCCTAGTTTACCTAACTTCTTTACATGGTATTAAAACTTTAAAGCTGAAGTCATGTTCTGCAGTAAACACTTAATGACTGTAGTGTTTCACCTATCCTTGCTTTCAAATAATAATAAACTGCTATACAGGAAAGGTTCCTTTGACATGCCTTCATTTGTACTTCACAGAACTCTGGGACTTGAACAGAACCTGGGTGTTTCACGGACCACGGACCTTTTTGGACCTACAGACAATGTTACTTGATGAGAATCAGGAGCGGCTGTTTGTAGGAGGTCGCAACCTCATATATTCTCTCAACTTGGACCGAGTAAATGAGGAGTACAGAGAGGTAGAGTGAATTCATGCAGTAAAAATGACTTACATGCTGTGTTTGAATCATTTAGATTATGTCCCAAAGGATTAGTTATCTTCCTAGACTCTATATAGTCATATCTATACTTTTTATAATGTGATCTATCGTTAAAATATGCCAACTAAATTTGATCTCTTTATCGCTGTCCTTGGCTGCTTTCACTATACTGCTGCATTTGATTATATGAAGAATACATCAAAAGATTCAAACAGTCAAACTATTGTAAAATATTATGTACATGGAAGAGCTGATGGCACATTTTATAGAGATATTCTACGGTACTATTATTTGTTTAACTTAAGAGTTTTGCTCCCATCGCTGAATGACTCAAGGTCATGCACGAGCTTTAATGCAATGAGAGCCATGAATGAACTCCATCTCCCTCTGTAAATGTCAGATGGTAACCTTGCAAAACAAATGCGAAAAATGAAAGTAGACATTCCAGAAACTGAGCCATTCCACTTCTTTTATAAACATTTACAAACAAGAAATGTTGATGTGTTAAAAAGGATCTCCTTTGTTTCTGTAGTGCTTCCATTAAATATACTGAAGCACAGTTTTCTTTAGACTACACAAAACCCCTTGGCACTTAATGGGACATTTCTGTTTTTATTGCAGATCCACTGGCCTAGCACAGAAACACAAGTAGAAGAATGCCAAATGAAAGGCAATGACAAGGTAGGAATATTTAAGTGACATTTAGCTTAAATTATTGTAACCTACTGTGTGTAACATATATTTTTTATACCACGCATACATATGGATTTCAGTGTGATGATGCTAATTTAAAAAATCTTAATAACTAAATGTAATATGCAGAATCTCAACATCAGATGACACTTCAAAAGATTATCTGGTAGACAATATTGAATTGTTCTGATTTCTGGACTCTCTTTTGATATTTAATACTACCGGTCAAAAGTTTTAGAACACCTACATTTTTCCAGTTTTTATTGAATCTCAATGTACTCTGAAATTAAA
This sequence comes from Amia ocellicauda, assembly GCF_036373705.1. NCBI lineage: Eukaryota > Metazoa > Chordata > Actinopteri > Amiiformes > Amiidae > Amia > Amia ocellicauda. The sequence continues at coordinate 19,756,552 of NC_089864.1, read as the reverse complement.
GCATAGATCAAAAAAACAATGCACCAACCCTGTGTGCTTCTCTTTAATCCCATGTGTACTCTTCACTGTTGTGTTGTTTGCCAAGTTTTTGATATCCCATGAAAGCTGAGACTCTCAGCTTTCTAACGATGTGACAAATACTAATACCCCACCGCATTTACAAAACAAGCCTATTTGGTAACCTAAACTTATTTTGTAACTGCTGGCAGTTTACCGCTTACCTTTGTACCATTTCAGGTTATTCACTGGAATTTCAATAAAAAATGGAAAAATGGGGGTGTTCTAAAACTTTTGACTGATAGTATATATATTTATAATCAATCAATTAAAAACAAAATTCAAATATATGTATTATATATATTTCATTATTGATTTATCGCTTTTCTAAATTAGTTATAAGCACTGAAGGGATTGCATCTGTTTAGGGACCCACATTGTATTTGTTTTTTTTATTCTATAGTTTGAGTGTGGCAATTTTATCAAAATCCTTCAGCGGTACAACAGAACACATCTACTGGCATGTGGAACGGGGGCGTTCGATCCCATCTGTGGCTTCGTAAGGGTAGGACATCGGACAGAGGTGAGATATTTGTTGCATGAGATTAGATAATATATTGTATTCTGATGTATTATTATTATTATTATTATTATTAATGTTATTTCAAAATACCCCCAAAAAATGACTCTGCAAACCTATCTAAAGGTCCTAAACCAGAAAATGTCCCTCTTTGTGCTTCCCAAAGGCACTCCATGAGGTTATGCAATATGAAAAGGTAGTTACAAAGTAACCATTAAAATAAAAAATAAAATATCTAAGTAACCATGAAAATAAAAAATAAAATATCTGTAAAAGACAGGTAGTCATCAAGTTAAATGATTTAATAGGTGCAACATTTCACTCACTGTACAATAGAAAAGTAACTGTTAAAACAATATGACTCATATCTGAGAAATATTTCAGCATCACACATGAGTCAACCCTTCCTCAATAGGGACCCCTCTCAGTTTGGCGCATGACAATCCCCTGTGTCACTGTTTGTGTACCAACAGAACTGCTGGAAAACACACTTGTGTCTTTATAGCCCATGTGGGTAACATTACACAAGGTGCCAGATACTCACAGTTAGATTTATATACGTTTTTGTCGTCCAAGGCCAGGACTTTAACCACAAAAACTCTCAGCCGAATATTGACACACAAAGTGTCTGCTAGAAAGGAATTTCCCCTTTTTTCGATCAATTCATTTTCAATTACTGCTGCATCAGAATGTCCCCATTTTACAGATTGTTCAGGTCTCCACAGAGTGGTTCCAAATTGAGCTATGTAATGTGGAAATGTTTATTAATGCTATACATATATAAAGGTTTTGTATGTATTTCTATTAGAAGCCTAATAGAAGAAGTACAAACAATATTTACAAAAATAATGCATGTATTTAAAAAACTTGCAGTTTGAAAATCCATGTATTATATTTATTATTATAGTTTCTTCGTGTTTTTTTTTTTTTATCCACAACTCTCTGTTCAGACGGCACAATAAAATAACAAACTGTATTGTGCTCTTTCTCGGGGTCAAACATCCACTTGTGTTTCGTAATATTCAATGAGTTTATTTCTGAGCTCCCTCAACAGTTCTCTTCATCGGTCGAGAAGAGGATCTGCATCAACAGGCTGGAAATGTAAACAAACATTCCAGGCGTCCCATAGGATCTCATTCACATTTAAAATAATCTATAAAAAGCTGGAAAGAAGGTCCTCACAATGTTCCTGCTGTATATGTCTGTTTTAGAGGTCAAGTGCATTGTATGTGTGGTCCTCTCACTTGTGTTCTCCTTGTGAAGTGATTACTCATTCAGCCAGTGCCGTACGATCATCATTATAACACCATGTGTTAAAACTTTATAGTCTGTTAGGGGGAAAAAGGAAGATTTACTATTTAATGTTTTTTTACAATCAACTGACACAAATAAATCCAGAGCATGGAATTGTAAACATCTGCTTGGAAAAAAAAAAAAGATACGGACAAATTCATTACTTGTCAATATAATGCACTTTATTTTGCTGACTTTTTTACATTGATGCATTGATCAAAATAATGAGCATACTGTGTTAGGCCTCTTGGAATGTATTGTATATATGCAAATAACAAGTACAAATCTATAAACAAGCATGCAGTCCGTGCGTTTTTAAAATATACTTTAAAACCAGACAGGAGGATTTTAGATTTAAAAGTTGTTATAGTTATTCTTTACATAACAAAATTATATTCCTTACTGGGGACATACTAGGAAGAGGCTCATATAAATATCAGTTGAAGATAGTCAGCTTTTTTAACACAATCGCCATCCACTGGGGTTGTGCCACCTAAACTGTGGTCTTCATTGATACTATTTGCCTACATGAACCTTTAATGTCATCAGTGTCACAAACAACCACACGTGTACCTGGTATGTGGTATCAATTGATCACTGATGCTAAACAGATGTATGTTTCGCTTTTTGTATGATTTTAATGGTATTATAAAATTGTTGCTGGTGTGTTTTGGAATACTTTGCTTGTCTAGATAATTAATATTGAAAATCCAGAAAACATATTTCAGTAGATACCAGAGGCATCAAGAAATGTCATCTATCTGCATAGAAAACGATCCACTATTTTTTTCGGAGGCCATTCAGGGAGATTCGTTTCAGCCATGCATTGAGAAAGCACTAGCTGAGTGATGGCTAATTTAAGACTGAGGAACCCTGTTGAGTCTCAGGAAAAGAGACCAGGATTGTTAAGGAGACGGTGACTGATAAATATCTGAAAACATGTATTACCCAGAATAAACATATTTTCCATAAATTAGGCTAGTTGAATTGTGAAATGAACTGAAATTTAAAAGGGGAAGATGTATGAGAAAATTATGGTGGTTATCCATCTCTCACTGAACAAAATTTTGTAAAAAGACATTCAAGTTACGGATTCTACTATCCACAGCGAGATATGATTTGACATACAGTAATTTCCCATTAAGCTATCTCATGTTATCAATAATAAATGAATATATTAAAAATGTGGGTTATAAATGTAGTCTCTTATTTGTTATTCCCACTGGCACATTTATATGCATGCCTGGAATAATATATTGCAATGTAACCAGTTTATCTATAAAACTCAGCCTCAACCCAAAGACACGGGTTGGAAGGCTGGACCTTTAACATCATATATGTAACAGCTACAAACAAATTAGATGAGATCAGACACTACAACTAAAGCAAACTTGTGGTCATCTCCCTGAAGAATAGTACACACAAGTTTGTTACTGTTTTACATGAAACAGGCTTTTAGCTCAATCATCGAGTGCATCTGTTGGCTTTATGAAAGTCAGGTGCTGCGTTCTATCAAGTTAACTTGAAATAGATCTTTATAATGCATTCCAAGCACCGTAATCCAATTTGAACTGGAAATTTCACCTTGTAAATGCAAACCACATTGGCCACTTGGACCATTTTTGAGGATCGCGCATGAAACAGATGTGTGATCTTAGATATTCCTCTCAACTTGAATAATATGATATATTATTTTTTATATTTTGTATTATTTTTGCTCTTTGATGTAATGTTTCTCACACATTTTCTTTTTTTGGAGAGAAGAACATTATTTTCCTCATCAAATTTGAATGATAACCTTTTAAGAAATACACAGGCCAATTTCAGTCCAAGACAGATAAGGTTTTTACATCACCTTCCATTTATATTTTGGGGGGACATATTAAATTGGCTGTTTGATTCAACTATAGCATGGCTGTCATTGTATAAATGGCAGCGTGTGTAAGCCATAATCCACATGGCCCAGAATGATATCAGGAATACACTTTAAACTAAACAGAAATGTATGACTTGAGAAATGAATGTTCTGTGAGCTGCAGTGATACTGTAACTCTTCCTAAATTATCATTACTATTATTGGGTATTGGGCACGCTTTGTCTTCATTTCAATTAATTAAAAAACTTGTGAAGTAATTAAAGCCTAACAATAGATTGAACTAGATCGGATTCCCCTCTCATCATTTCACTTTTAGAAGGATTTCCCATCAGTCACTCTCCTGTCACTGAAGAGAAGCAAAAGGATAGTTGTCTGGTGCCAGCAGATTTTAATTATAGGGCTGGATAAAATAAACCTCATATACTCTCATATAAACCTTTATACTTCATGATATATTATGCTTATGATAACTATGTTGTATGAATAGTAGTATTGTCATAGATAATAGTCTAATTATCTGCCATTACTTTGTTGCTGGCCTTAGAGCTTGGCCTTTTTCATTTGTTTATATCATGGTACAGTAGGGAGGATAAAATTAGGAGCTGAACATGTTCACAGGAACATAATGCATTTTTGTGGCATAAAGGGATTCATTCCAAATTATAGATAGAATGTGTTTTAATTGAAATGTTAATCTTGGGTAAATACTATACTGGCATGCTTTATGTTGCAATCCATACAATTAATAACCAAAACTTGAAAGCAGATTTAGTTTTCCAGTCATATAGTATGTATGTATTTTATTTATACCAGGCTGCTCATACTGTACATTTCATGACAAAGAACAGATTGAATGAGAATGGTTTACACAGATATTACATAATCCTGAATACAGATGTTTTAATTTTTCTATAACTAATTGGACATTTCATTTTTTAGGACAGATCATTTAAGCTCGAGATGAACCACATTGAAAGTGGACGGGGCAGATGTCCCTTTGATCCCAAAAGTGCTTGTGTTTCTACATTCTCAAGTAAGTCTGTGTTTCTCCTATCGCTTCCTATCTATTATTTTTGCATCCCCATCATTTGCATCTTAATTATTGGATGGATCCAGTAGGCCCAGTTAGCGGGTTGCTCACACTTTGCCAAAGGTACCTTAAATGCTAAAGAGATCACTCAGACTCCAACAAGCATGTTAAAGCAGAATGTCAAAGGTCATTAAGAGAGTGTAGATCACTTTGACCGCAACAATTCTACAAAATGAGGTCGCACTAATCAATCCAAGAACCAGGAAAAACCCTGGATTCTACAAAGAGACGTGATTGTATGCCAGTAGATACTGAAAAGGGCTGTTGTTTTATTCTACTAGATCACTGACTGTTTTTATTCTCTTATAACATATTTTTAATCTCTGTATTTTCATAGAAAAGTGTGTAATATATTCTGAACACATGGCTGCCCTCTTGTGGAGAATTTAACCATCCTATAAACTCCATTGAAAAGGGGAAAAAATCAAAACCTCTTTGTGGTTTAAGTGTGCTACCTCATTGGTATTTGAATTTGCTTTTCATAAGAACTACACAGAGGTTGTGTTTATCCAAGTGAAACTGAATAGAGCTGTGAGCTGAATCTGCTAATAAATCAATACACAAATACATGATATGTGGATAATGTGCTTTTGTTCTATAGGGGGTGAGTTCTTTGTTGGACTTTATACTGATTATTGGGGAAATGATGCCGCTCTCTTGCGAATGAACGACTTTTCCTACACAAGAACAGAGCGTGATGACAGATGGCAGCTAAAAGGTATGTATTTTTGCTGCTGTTTAAAGTCGTCACCAGTAGTTGATGTAGAAGTATTTTCTTTCACAAATGCAGTCAAAGTCAGGTTTTAATTACGAAGGCCTCTGGAGAACCAAGGCACACACAGCGGTCCAGTCCCTAACTCTATCCCTAACTCTGAATGCAGACCATCATTTGACATACATTTATACACATAGTTTAGTTACAACAACTCCATATAAGGAACATGCAGACAAAGCAGATTTGAATCGAAACAACTCAAACTGAGTTTATGATTGGGTCAAGAAGTCATTCTGACAAACGCCAGCCTTGCTGATGCTACAGCAGTTGTATACATTTAAAAATAGATGAGCAGCCTGTCTGCTTAGAGAATGGAAAGGTATTTGTTTTGGAGTAAATGAGTAATGCGGTCTGCTTGTATTTTGGGATTAAACTCTGTCTGTACTGTCTGTAAAGCACACAGTGATCAGGTCACAGGGACTTGGTAAACTTCCACATACATTAGATGCTGCAGACTATGGAGATGGATTTGTCGTGAAAAACAAAATTATTCTTATTTCTGATTATAGGTTTGAATTCAGTTCAACCTACACTGGTTACCTAAAGCTAGAATGAAGCAAATTACCAAAAATGGCAGGATCTCTCTATGTTTAAGGTAGTCTTCCCTTCTAGTGTATATAGATCTAAAGCTCCACATCAATCACTCAGCATTATCAGCAAGGGATTTCACACGTCCCTTATCCATGCAAAACTATTCCCATGTGAGGACTATAAACTTAAGACAATAAGTGATGGCCCGTAATGATGCAGTCAAATATAATTTATAAATAAAGAGAAATAAAAACCTTGCCAACAGCTTTCAAACCGATGTTACCCATGATCTTTTACAGGCGTTGTTGCCGTAAGTGGGTGTGCCTTTGACATTGTGCAAATGAGGATAAGCCTTCTCTTACTTCCATATATTTCCTTTGTATCTTTTATATATCACAATTGGAGTATAGATTAGAAAAAGGGTTACATAATGACTGAACATATAATGTAAATCTGTAAAAATCTTTCATTTTGAAATGTTCTTAGCTGAAAATAGTTACATTCAAAAATCTATGTGGAGAATAATTAAACTGATTTGGGGAAACAACATTAAATGATTATGTTTCTACTCCTACGCCCACTGTGCTTTGTTTTTCTATTTTCTCTGGTTCCCCAGCTAACAAAATAGTAACAAAACACAAAAATATTGTGGCAACATTGCAATAAAGTGAACTCGGAATAATATGACATTGTATAAACACTAATCCTGGGGATGCTTACATAGCAGTGTAAAATAACATTATAACATTTGATTTTTAAACAACATTCCATAGAAACAATACTCACAAAAAAAAAAAAACAGAGAATGGAAAGTTTATTGTAATTTGCAAGCACAAAAGAACAAAACTTAGTTCAATATATTGTATATATTCATTCACTATGATAGAATTGTGTTTGATATCTGTCCAGAGATGTGTCAAGGCCAAAAATACAAAGACCATGTCAACTTCAATCTCACACATTGATAGAATGAAATGTGTTAGTTGGGTATGCACAATTGCATGCTCTCATGTTGATTTATTTACAGGAAGTTTTAGTCTCTCTGTCGATAATTAGAAACTGTACTGTAAAATAATGCTATATGATCAAGCAGTTCATTCTTGCTCAGTTCCTGGGTTCTATGTCATTTAAATGTTTGTTTTTCTTCTTTCAGAACCGAAATTTATTGGGTCTTTTGCAATTCCCGATAATGATGAGCATGATGATGACAAAGTGTATTTCTTCTTCACGGAAAAAGCCCTTGAAGCAGAAAGTGGCACTAGAGCTGTATACTCCCGGATTGGAAGAGTCTGTGCGGTACGGCAAATCTCGATTACAATTATTACACACAGTTGTTGGTGCAATTCTTAAACAATCAATTTCACTTGAAAAGGCAGCACATATATGCAAGCTCTATTCCCACAGCACTTTTCCTAAATATTATTTTATTCATAAAAATAATTTTAATTACTGGACGTACAGTATCAAGAGTGGAACCAACTACTTGTATTCAATACATGTTTCTGACTGCAAACAAGTCTTATTCATGCAGCTGCTAAAATAATACTATAGTAATAAAGTATTAGTATTAGTAGATATAGTATTTTATATCTGGAAATATGGTAAAATGTGGTGAAAACCTGGTAAAAAAAATAAAATGTTGAATAAATCCTTTTAAAATGTATTTCTTTCTACTCAGAATGACCTTGGAGGTCAAAGGATGCTGGTAAATAAATGGACCTCTTTCATAAAAACACGGCTCGTCTGTTCTGTCCCTGGAAGCAACGGAATTGACACATGTTTTGATGAGCTTGGTAAATGTTACTTTTAATATATAATTTAACTTAATTTATTCTGTCCTTTTCACATTCTCCTGGATCAATGTTTTATTCCTCCCAGAACCTTTGTAGAAAAAACACACAAAATGTTGTCTATTTAATTGTTTACTCATCCTGAATAATGCTGATGATATATAACAGTCTCGAAACAAATTAAATGGAAATTACTGAAGCAATTTTGTAGTAACTGAATTGGACTATGGGATTTTAATTCCTGTGTGTCAGTTGCCTGCTATAGTTTTCAGCAAATTAATGAAACAAGCTTTCAGTGAGCCTAGTTGTCAACAAAAATATTCACCAATATTGTTCTTTCTAAGCGTAGAACATTTACTGACTGAATACTGAATTTAGGATGCCTACTCCTGACAACACTTTGTTTGAAAATGACATGCACATGATTTAGTGGAGTCAGCACCCTGCCGTGAAGTGAAATATTTAAACTGGGAAGAAATAAGAAACACGTGCTTAGCCAACATGGGTCACTGCACTTGAAACATAAATTTCAATGCTCTTTTCTTAAGGGTTCCACAAAGCTTTTTCATATGTCTTTTAGAGGATGTGTTCCTACTCAAGAAGAAAGATGAAAAGAATCCAGAAATCTTTGCTTTATTCAGCACTACAAGGTCAGTGGTATGGGACAGTCACTGTGCACATGTTTGCAAATACTATTATATTATATTAAATTATATTAACAATAATTAAAATGTGTATGTCCTAATCTTATAATACCTCCACAGCTCTGAGAGGCCCTGGTATCTCTGACTTAGATTTTTAACTAGTTAACAATTTTTCTAAAATGCTTCTTGTCTTCTAATTATAATGAAGAAAACAAAGCTCAACAGGATCAAAGATGACTGTAGTTTATACTGTCCTGTGCAGTAATCAGCACAAATATTCTTTGTGTGGGCTGCAGGATTGTAGCCTCTTCTCAATATATTTGGCAGTCCCAGCATGCTTTGCAGGGATTAGTTTTGGGCAGCTGACCATTGCTCAGTTTTTAATTCATGTACATCTGGCCAGAGCACAGCAGGATTGTGATACCCTCACTATGTCAGGATGACTGGACTATTAAATCCTGATAAATCATTGATAATTTCTACCCAAACTTGATTAATATGAAGTCATATACCATTCTACCCTCTAACAATACTATTTTCCATTCCTCTGTGGCATAGCAATGTGTTTAAAGGGTATGCTGTGTGTGTCTACCATATGAGTGACATCCGAGCTGCATTCAATGGGCCGTTTGCACATAAAGAGAGACCAGAGTACCAGTGGACGGCCTTTGAGGGAAAGGTTCCCTATCCAAGACCTGGAACAGTAAGAATAAATAAAATTTTTCTTTGTTTTATTTAACAGTCAACACTGTCAATCCAGACAACCGAATCAGAAAATTGGTTTTCTGAAAAATATTTTTTTGCATGCTTACATGACAAACAGATTTCCGAATTGATTGAATAACATGAATAATGGTTTTTCAGAAATATGTGTTTACATAACATAGAGTGCTTTTCCACCGACATGGTGCTGGTGCTGGTGTTGGTGCCGGAGCTTGTGCCTGATCTGGAATCATTCTGCGCTTTTCCACTGCAAAAAAAGGTTCTTGGCCGGCAAAAGTGACTCTGGTCAGGCACCATAAACCTGCTGGTCTGGAACCAAGGAACCCGTGATGTCAGGGTCCAGGGGGCGGATAATGTTGTCGGCACAAGGGTTATAAAAGTTATAAAAAACAGAAGAGATGAGGAGTTTTGATGAAAAATTAGCTAAATCAGCAGCAAACAGTGGTCAGTTGAACAGAGCAACACTTTAGTAACAATATGGTTCTCACGAGGCACGCTTACTAGTTCGGAGTTGGCAGACGGCAGCAATAAGAAGACGGCCTCAGTGCAGCTTCCGTGAAAGGAAAGGTGTTACAGCGATATGATGATGAAGAGTTATTTAGGCAATATAGATTTTACAGAAATAGAATGTTGATGGTTACTGAACAAGTCAGAAATGTGGCAGACAGTTCATTCCATGTAGCACCTTAATGTCCTTGTAATGAAGGAATGAGGGAGAAACACTTATTATTGTATGTCAAATTATAAACAAATAAAAGGCTGTTAGCTTTGCATATTCATATAGTTGTCTTTTTGCTTCTGCTTGTCTACATGTCATCTCATGTTTTTTATAAAAAAAAAATACAATTTGGATTGGTTGGTTTTTAAAGACAGTAGTAAAGCTTGCAAATTAAGGACGTCAACTGCCAAGGTGGTGGTTATTGGTGCCGTGTGTTTCTCGACTTCTACTCCGTGCTTGGGAACACCTACATCCAGTTACGTAAGCATTCGGTTCTCAAACAAGTGGAAATGCAGGCCGGTTCATAAAAAGTTTAGCGGGTTCCCCGGCCGAGCACCAGCACCGGCACCATGTTGGTGGAAAAGCGTTGACAGTAGTGTTGGTTTTCTGAATACCATCAGGACTGTAAAGTAATTTTCATGTCTCATCTGCATTTGAAACACCAACATGAGCATGTATGTATTCACAGACAGCTTTCTAAGATTCAGGCAATTTCAGGTTTGTGCGGTTGAAATTGGGATCAATTGCATACAACATGAAAATGAGAACCCTTAATTATAATAGCAATTAAACTATTTAAAAGTATTTTTCCTGCTTACTGCACTGCATCTAGGCATTTCCCCTCTGACACACATGGTAAGGCACAGAACTCGGGTTTCACCCTGTCCACTGTTTAAAATATCAACGTTTGCTTATACGATATGCAGAATCTGTTTCTGGAAATTTAAATTTGTGGTCTAAAATGTTACTGAAAATATCCAAAGTGGAAGAAACAGAAGGCTCATTCATTGACCCAGCAGTCTTAGCCTGTTAAAAATGAAGACTGGGGAAAAATAAAATGTTCAGACCTTGTCAGAGATTGATCTACAATACCAGACTACTTTCTTCTTCCCCTAGGTTTCTTTTCAGATCTAGTTTCACTTGATTGATTGAATGTGTGGTTTAAATGTTAGATCTATCTTTTTTTTTTCAGCCCTTAGTTGAATGGGAATTGAAGAGTTACTATAATATTATTTTACTGAAAACACATGAACATGTTTTAAATTTAGGATAAGCTTGCACTTTAAATATAACATATTAACTCTCTTGGCAGTCATACTAGAAACCTCTTCTTATACCGTTTTATAAGTATAAGAAAACATATTATGAAAACTATATTTCAGATATACATTAACATACTACAAAATGATCAGATTGGCATCAGAAATGCCATACCATTTACATATGTTACCGTGTGCTGGAAATATTTTGTATTAATCAGATTTAAATATTTGTATAATAAGATTAAAGATTGAGATTAAAGAGTATTGTAGGTATTCGATATTCCATAAACAATGAATCAGGGCAAGTGAAATGTCCTTCATGTATACTTAACATATGACATTTCCAAACCTAAATTTATGTTTTCCTTTTCTCCTAGTGCGCCAGCAAGATGAATGGAGGTCAATACTCCAGCTCCAAGGAGTACCCAGACGATGTTCTTCATTTTGTACGAGGTCACCCTTTAATGTACCAGCCTGTCTATCCCGTTCACAAGAGACCAATTCTCCTCAAAACGGATGGAGAGCAAACCCTCAGACAAATAGCTGTGGACAGAGTGGAAGCTGAAGATGGACACTATAATGTGATTTTTATTGGAACAGGTAAAAAAATAGATTGATTTTAAAAGCCTCTGATTGTATTGACAGAGGGTAAGAGCAATGTCCGATGGTACAGTCAATTACAGCTCTGAATATCATGGTGCCACTTCTGCGTGTATTAAATCGAAGATATCACGAGCTGCAAACAGGGAGGAGAAAATATTTCCTGCTGTGTTTTCTGACATGGGCAGGCAGTGCAAAACTGAAAGGATACAGTCCACCTGTTCTGTTACACACAATACTTTAAATATAATGACAACAATAAATATAGTGTATTGTCTTTCAAAACATAGTTCTTGGTTATATGATAAGCTTATTTTAAAGAAAAAAAGAAAAAGAACATATTGATATACAGATGAGTGAGGCTTAATATTGAATCCACGCTCCCCCCTCTCTGACTTTTCTACCAGCACCTTCTACGACCCCCACGGAAGATCAAATGAAAGACATGTAAAGAAAGAAAACAATATAATAACAGAATAAGAAAACAAAGAGTATGATTACCAAAAGCATAAGAGCCAAATATGCCAACAAATTAAATGAACCTAAAAACAAAATCAAAAGAATAACTAAACAAATGTATACATTAAAATGAATAATTCATATAAGATACCATTCAACATTAACATAATTTATCTCTACATACAAAGATACATTTCATTTGTATAAATATTGGGAGACGCAGCTCATCTGCTGAGATGTAGTGCACAGCTTTACTTTACACTTACAGTTACTGTAAGCATTGTATATTTCCACTGTACACACAAGGACTGAGGTGTGTGTATATGCTTTGTTGTATTTATTTTTATGAGAACATTTGCAGGTGTTTTCTTGATTTAATACCACTAGAATGTGACCACTCACACAGCATGGGTGTGCAAATCAAGATCTGTGAGAAACTCTTTCAGCATTGCAATGTTTCTGTGAGTGATCCGGAATTTAATTGAATTGCTCCTTTAGTCGGATCTTGAGTTCTATGTTCCTAACATGGGATCCACATTACAGTTTATTACAAGAAAGAAGGACAGTGGTCACAATAGAATTATCTTTAAGCTTTGGAGAGTTTCTGGGAAAATAAATATTTACTTTTGACAAGAGTAAACCTAGAGCTTTCATATATATTTTTTCTTCTTCAAAATCACAATCATACAGATATTCATAGCTAATTTCTTTATGCAACTGGGAACATCATAAGGTTTATTTTAAGTTTTTTTTTTACTTTTTGGGGGGAGGGGGAGTGGGTAGCTTTTTGCAAAAATCTATTTACTTCCAAAGACAAACAGGTGTTGCAAATTTCTCACAGATGTTTCCATGGATACTGTCATGCCAAGTATATTGTAGCTGTGCCACTGGTGACACATACGTGAAATTCACACAGTTTGAAACCAATCCCTACAAATACATTTTCATCTAATGTCAAAGATCGAAGAGAAATGTATTTTTCAGTACATTATATTACGACAACCATCTTTAGAAAAGAGCACGCACAAATGTGTGTATATATATCTTCAGCAGCAGCTTCTGACAGTGCTATTAAAGCAAATAACGTATGTACTATCTTTAGTTTATAGAAAAACACACAGATACAAATTAATTGCTGTAGGTTCATTCATGTTTATTTTTTCCTTTAGATAATGGTACTGTACTAAAAGTAATCACACTATACAATAAGGAAAGGGACAGTGTGGAGGAAGTCCTTCTGGAAGAGTTACATGTCTTCAAGGTAAAACATTTTGAATGCATTTTAAATATGCTTGACTTTTTGCAACCCCCTCAAAGTCTCCATCTTGTGTGTGATTACATATTACAGTAAGATGTTATTAAAGTCAATATATTCCAATATATCACATTCATAGTATTTTTATATTTCTATGTTTTAATAGGGGGGTATAAATACATTAATATCCCCCTAAAGCACAATTATAATAATATTGAATGTTTTTGGACAAATAGAATAATTAAGTATAAATCTTTTTTTTTTTCAGGTTCCAGAACCAATCATAGAAATGGAAATCTCGACTAAAAGGGTAAGGACATCTTTTAATTTTCATAGTGCACAACAACAAAATACTCTAAATAAGTGCAAATTAAAATGATATGCTGTGCATGCAACCCCAGTTATCTGAAAAATGTGCAATGTTCTTGACTCGAAAGACAACCATCAATTGACTTTGAAGTTAGTCACTAAGTTGTATTTGCACCATCCTGCCACTAGATAATGCAGTAGGGGAATATACCCCAACACATTATTAGAAAAAAGTCCCAAAACATGGGTTTTCATAAAGGGGTCAATGCCTATTTGGGATGTCTGACACATTTAAAATCAGAATGACATTGTACATGTATTATTCATGGTTCATACAGATTATTATAAAGTTGTTGTGCATTAATGATTTTAGTCCATTTTACTGTTTATTTGAAACTTTATTCATGTTAGGAATGCAGTAGAAAATTGCAATTTTGTGTTGAACACAAAAACAGCCCAAGGATATAATAACACATCATGTGAAACTCTAAATGATCTATTTGTATTATTTATACTGCTGTGATGCATTTAATTAACTTCGTGACAAAATACCTTTTGCAAACAAAATGTAATTTACATAATTCAGCAAACGCATTAAATTAAATTACATAATGTATACATAAGTGAATCAATGACACAGAAATGTTATCTTTTTCAAGATTTGTTACAAAAAAATGTTACTCTGATGGTATTTACAGCAACAGCTTTACATTGGCTCCAAGTCAGCGGTGGCTCAATTGAAGGTGCATCAGTGTGATTTGTATGGATCAGCTTGTGCCGACTGCTGCCTGGCTAGAGACCCGTACTGCTCCTGGGACGGAGTGTCATGTTCCAGGTATTATCCCTCCGGATTGCTCACAAAAAGGTATGATTTTAGCAATTACAAATAATTCATGTTAATTTTTGAAAGTAACGTTTAAAATTGTTAAATAAAAAATATGTTTAAATAACATCTACATGTTATTATTTTAATAATTAAGTATATGGTAATAATAATAATAATAATAATAATAATAATAATAATAATAATAATAATAATAATAATAATAATAACCTTTATTTATAGAGCGCCTTTCATACCACAGGGTTCAAAGCGCTGCACAAAAACAAAAAAAGAAGGTAACAGGACACAAAAGATTACAATCAGAATTAAGAACATTAAGACAAATTAATAAATTAAAAAAAAAAAAACATAAATCACACAAAAAATATATTTTTTAGATGAATAATTTATAGATGAATGAGAACTGAAATGAAATTTACAATTTGTATGAGAATGGGCAGTATTTGAAACTATGCATGTAAACACGCATATAAAATCCACCATGGAGAAAGACAAAGAACTCACAATTGAAAAGAGACAAATGGTTGTTCACTTTCATAAATCAGGCAATGGCTAAATACAAATTGCTAAAAACCTAAATAAATCACTCACCATCATGGCAATAATTAAGAAGTTAAAAACTCGTGGAACAATGGTAAACCTGCCTGATAAAGCCCACAAGTGCATCTTGCACACACAGTGGGGAGGATTGATCGGGAGGCAAAGACGAATCCAAAGAGCCCCAGATGGAGAATTACAGAACTTGGTTGCATCTTGGGTCACAAAGTCTCCAAATCTACAATTAAACACCACCTCCAGGCCAATAGCCTATTTGCAAGGGTTTATTGCTTTTATTGAGAACAAACCAATACATGTAAAAGCCTCAAATCTTAAACCTAAATCCCATTGAAAACCTGTGGTTTGAATTGAAGAAGATAATCCATAAGCGCAGACCAATGCATCTCAACGATCTGGATAGATTTGGTATAGAGGAATGGTCTTAGATCCCTTCCAGTGTGCTTTCCAATCTCAGTGCCATTACCCTTGCAAGGAGAGGGTGCACAAAGTACTTCATGAATTCCACATATTGGAAAATTACAATAGCTTACAATATAGTTATAAATTACAATATATAACTTTTTTGTTTATGAAGGGTGCCATTAATTTTGAAGGTGACATTTACCAACACAGTAACACTCTCATAAATCACATTTTATTTTTTCAGACGATTCCGGAGGCAGGATGTTCGCCATGGGAATGCAATACAGCTGTGCAGTGGGCAGAACAGAAATGGTAAGGACTGTCACAGCTAGAACTATGAATAAATAATCAAAACAAAGATAGAACTGATAGTCTTCATGGAAAATTAATTTAACAGCAGGCACTGCCTCCTCCCAGTTTTCTTGTGAATCGCTCCGCTTTGAACATAGTAATTCAAAAACCATCAAATAAAATCAAACCAACTTAAGCTTACTATATATAATGTTATATAGTTATGTTATATAACAAAAATGTTTTTTTTTTATTGAAAAATATTGTTTGTCTTTCCAGAAGATGAGTCTCAGAAGGCTGCTGTGGCCATGGTTTATGGAGTTGAGCACAACAGTACCCTACTTGAATGCACTCCAAGATCTCTCAAGGCAAAAGTTCTCTGGTTCTTGCAAGGGAGTCCTGACATAAGAAAGGATGAAGTAAGGATCTCTCTGCACTTCTGTGTCAGACTTTGTCCATTCTGCAACACTTGTTTTCAGTAATGCTTATACAGACAAAAGCAAAATATTGTAAAATGCGCACAATGTAATAGTTAATTGGGTTGCAGGGTACAGTTTGTTTAAAAACAGAAACAACTTGCCATTTAACTATATGACAATGTTTTTCCTAGGTAAAAACAGATGAAAGGATAGTGAAAACGGAACACGGTCTCTTGTTTCTGAAATTGCGAAAAACGGATGAAGGCACCTACCTCTGTCAGACTGTGGAGAATGGCTTCAGCAACACAGTGGTGAAAATTACTCTGGAGGTCCTGGAAGAGGACCGGATCGAGGAAATGTTTAACAGAGAGGAGGAAGATGAGACTCATCAAAAAACGCCATGCCCAGCACCCCCTGGCATTCCTCAAAGCTCTTCCAGGACTTGGTACAAAGAGTTCCTTCAGTTGATAGGATACAGTAACTTTCATAAAGTAGAGGAGTACTGCGAGAAGGTGTGGTGCACCGACAAGAAGCGCAAGAAGCTGAAGGCAATGCAGCCAAAATGGAAATATTCCAATTTGCCGGAGAAGCGAGGGAAGATAAGAGCAGAACACCATCGGATGCCTAGACATGCCTTGGATACCTGAAGACGGAGGGCAAATTTCCCTCATGAACAATGCTTTTGAATAATTAAAAACGAAACAAAAACTGTTTACTGATGGACAATTATTTTACTCAAGAAACGTTCAAAAGCACATTGTAAATTATAATTATATGTCTAACAGAAGAATTTAGTATTACTTTAGTTACTGTATACCAATATTTAATTGAATTAGACTGGAAATATTAAGGTACTATTTAAATGTTATTAACTTAATACTGTCAAAATATTATTTAAAAAAAATGTAAAATGTCATTCATCCTCAATCAAAATTGAAGCTGTATAAGAGGCACTCTGGCCATTCAACATAATTTTAAAGCCAGTCCTTCAAAAACATGGTATGAATGAACACGTTCGTGATATAGATGAATGTGGACTCAATATGTCATGTTAACTATTTGTGTAAGTGAAACACAAATTGAAAAGTCTCACAATAATATAAAAGTAGATCATAAAATATAATCTTCCAGTCACTAATGTCAATGACAATATGTGGACTTTTAAACCGTGCTGTTAACCACAGTTTGACTTTTTCCATGAATGATATTACTGTAGTGGAATGAAAGTTAATACAACAGTGTTTCAGAGGCACACACAATAATTCAGTTCATGCTTAAATCATGTGAAAAAAAATGTCACCAAGTGCTGCATAGTAGACATGGAGCAGACACATACATACCTTGTGTGTTATTTCACAAAAAATGTTGGGTAACAAACTCTAATCTCAGTGGTATTTCAAGAAAATGTCAAAACAACCTGCCCTCAAATTGTACATTGTAATTTACCATTTGCAGGTCATTTTAAGTTATTCCCTTCACTATGCACTGTTACAGACCCTGCTCTAGATACTGCAATCTCATGTGAGGGGAAGTTCAACATGTCGGAGTATCAGACAATATATAAACCCAACTATATAGTACTGTGCTGTATTGAAATAGTAATTGTAGAAGAAGTGAATACACAGCTTTCTGGATAAAAATGACACCTCATAATGTACAGTCCTATCAGTTTCAGGAGATATTGAAATTAATCCATCCAGAAGGCATTTGGATGAGACTATGCACTCCCTTTTTATTTGCTCATTACACTGTTTTAATTTATATGAACAATGCATCTGAGATCCTTGGCTCCACTTCACTCATAAAAAAGGTACTTGTTTTCAAATGTTTATGTAATGTAAGAAATGGAAAAGTGACTTGTGTTTATGTATAACTGCATGCTCTTAGAGGTGGAGAAAGTGTAGGTTGGCACATACTTTATCTTTCATGCTTATGACACGCATGTAAGAAACGTGCACACACACTCTTTGATCAGTTCAGTACTATGAGACACCTTGTAATAAGCTTGAATGATATACTGTAAACAAAAGTATTTACATTGTATAGCTGTGGTTATATAAATCCTTGTATCTACACAGTGGTGTTACTGAAGTAGTGTTTATCCTATAAGACGTAAAGTACCTCTTGTACATGTTTTTTTCTGTCTCTCTTTTTTCAGTTCCTGCATATAATGTTGTGAAATGCATGAAGGTCTTTAAGTGCTTAATGAGTTTTCTGTGAGAACAGGGTGTTTAGTAATAGACATTTGTTATCTGTGAGGCATTTTCACACAAATAGTAATAAAATAATAATAAATATTAATAATAAACACAACTCTGTGTATTGGTCAGAATTGACAGAAAGCATGAATAAATGATTAAAAAATAAATAAATAAAACAAAACAAAAAAACGAAGATTTTCAAAAGTTTTTGTTTGTTGTCCTACAGTACACTGCATGAATATGAAGTGTGGTATTTCAACGCAACTGGTGGAGAACTGTTCTTTGTTACAAAATGAGTCTAGTAAGCTTTGAGTAAATACAAACATTTGCATTTTGAATATACATTTGTTGGTAAAAATGTTGTTATTCTTATAATATTATTCTGTCAATTATATATATATATATATATATATATATATATATATATATTTTTTTTTTTATTATTTATTTATTTTTTTTTTTTAAATAATGTTCCCTATTCTTGGCTTTCATAAAAAAAAAAAAAAAACTTTTTAAAATGGAACTGGGCCATTTGCCAACAGTTTCCCCCAAAGGGACAATAAAATTAAACACATGATTATATTTCCTTTATTTTGGTTTGGTATTGTATTTTAAATATTGTGCCACTTGAGGGCGGTAGAGGTCCAATACTTATTTGGGAAAAAAATGAAAATTAAAACTACAATTTAAGTTGTAGTTACATAGATGGGCCAGCAGGTGGAAGCACGTCTTTGATTTTAGAGTCCTTTATTCTCTATTATTAATTCATTTATGTTTTGATATGGGTTAAGTTGCCATTGTTGTTATTTTTTGCAATTTAATGAAACATATGTATATACAGTATTAACTAAGTTTTATTTACACTTAAACTTTAATTAATCAAATTAATAAATAAATCATTCTACAGCATACATTCAAATCTTAGAAATATAAATTCTTATTTGTGTCTTGTGAACAGTCCGACAAGATAATTGTGAGACTATTTAAAGAGGTTTGCATGACAATCCTGCAGCTTATAAATGTCTATATATTTTGATGGTGATAAAATGATGTTGATGAAAGAGGTGAGTATTTCAACTCACAACACTTCAGAACTGATCACAGTGTGAATGTGGTGAAGGCAGGCTGGGAGTTTTGAACATAAGTGAGTTCATTGATCTGTTAGTATTTCAAGGCATGCAAACAGCCAGCAGGTCCTAACAAGACACCACACAGCCCTGCAGGGATTCATAAAGCCCATAACCATGTGGAAACATAATTGCTATCTTTAGAATTTGAAGCTAGAAGGGTTGAGATTGAGATATCCATAACATATGAGGAAAAAGGTAATGCATTTTGTCTTTTTGCATTCATTTTAACAAACTATTATTTTGTGATTGTTTGGTTAATTACTATTGGACAAGAATAAGATCAGTTGCTTAAGTGACTGTGAGATTTTGTGTTGCTCAAGTACAATCTTTTCCACTTATATTATTAAAACATATGTTTTAATGGGAGAGCATTTTTTAGAAGATATTATTTACAATGTCAACATATAAACTACAATATGTTCATGAGATATACAAAACAAGCTTTCACTCTGGGGCACCAAATGTAAAGCTATGCATTTTTTTGGTGTGTCCTTACACAGCTTTAAATTAAATATTGTGTGTTGTTGCAGATTTAAAAAACATGTAACCCTTTTCCCATTTTAAGCCTTTTTTAATACATATTGCGATTTTTAAAATAATTATTTAAATAAATGCTAAATTTCTTTTCAAAAATACATTATGCAGTTAAAATAAATATTTAACTAAATCCTATTTCAGAGTTTTCTAAATTAAATATTTAGCCAAGACATACATATTAAATCTGGTACTCATAAACAATATTTAGCTTGTAAATAAATGTTTAGCTTACACCTTAAATGTGTAGCTAATATTTAGCTTTATAATAAATATTTAACTTCTATCTTAGATCTGGGATACATAAACCATGTATTGTGCTACAAACCTGGTGGATAGTGGACTAATGGGAGTTTTGGATTCTCCCAATAGAATGGTGGTCTTGTGGGCCAGTATGCCTAAGGGGTGAACTATTCCTCTGACCACCCAACACATAAGACCCCTGCACTGTGTTGCCCAAGAAGATTATTTTAATTGAGTTTTTACTGGCATGCTATTTTGAGCAGTCTGGCACTGAAGGACCACTGACAAAAACATGAAAACACACAACCATGGAACACGATGACTGGGTCATTGCTGGGGTTGCCAACAGTTCGGTTGCCGGTAGTTTTGCCGGTATTGTTCTCGTTTTGATGCGACTGTCCCGTGAAATCTGCATTATTTTCTGGGATATTGAATGTCTTGTTTTTTTCTGCTCCCTAATAATAAGATCCCTCTTAACAGTATGTGTATATTACGTGTCTTCATAAATTGAGAGCTATTCTGCAACCCCCGAGGTCTTGCATGCCCATAATTTTAGCAAAGATACACCTTTATTGCCATACAAACCAAAAAAAAAAAAATCTAATTAGTTGTAATGCACAGAAAATGTAATGGTCTAAATATCTGAAACATGCCGCACTCCCTCCTCAGAAAAACATTGCGGTACAATGCAACAGTTTACCCACAAGTGTCTAAGTGCTTAGGTAAATATCGGCCCTTAAAAAGGTCCCTGTTGCCTTTTATAAACAGTAACATTGTTGAGATGTTTTCTTTCCTATTGTTTGCATGTGAAAATTCCCTTAAATAATTAGATATGTAAAGGGACATTAAAACCACGTAAGCAGTGCATCTGGTGTAGAATGAGATGTTCAGCTCGTTGGATGGACAACTCAGTCAATTTTGAAATCCACAGAAAAGAGGAAGAGCAGGGATGTCTGCAGGAGAAATAATGACTGTTTAAAAACAGGTAAGAGTGTCTATTTATAGAAAAAATATATATTTACTTGTTCACTAGTTTATGTATGTATTGATTTGTTTTAAATATGTTTTTTTCTGATCATTGGAAAATATAAGCTTGAAAAATATTAAGAAATTCTTGCACTGGAGCAAAAACATTTGAAGGTCATCCTGTTAAGTGAAGTGAGGAACAGAAAAGTATGTTAAAAGTGAAGATGTTTTAAATTATTAATATATTTGATATATAACTTTTGATCAAAATGCAATAACATCTGGCAACAACAGGCAAACTGCTCATGTTTTCAGTTATGTTTCATAGCTTCGGTGACACAAATACCAACTTTTTGTTCAGCATATGTACTTCCTGCTTATATGATTGAAGATGTCAGGATTTTTTTCTCATTACATTCAAGAGAGACAAATTCCATACGAGCTATATAATGTGTTCTTGAATGAGCTACAACTTGTATAGTATGTGGTAATAAATTCAAAGTTTCAAAGTCGGTCGTCCTGGAATTTTAATATTTGTGTACAATACATTTGTATATAAATCTCAGTTTGAACCAGACTACTTCAAATGTAAATGTGCTTTACTTAATGTTCATTTTGTTTTCTTTTATTTCTCAGATTAATAATGGGAGTGTTGACATTTTACCTGTGTGGCTTTGTATTTTCCATCCATGCCTATACACTTAAACCTAGTAAGTATGAAACTTAATTTATCAAGTGGAAAGGTATACCAATGCTTAAGAGAAAACCTCTAGACAAACAAAATTAAATATTATTGTTTATTTCTGTAGATACAAATGTCACAGTAACAGAAGATACCTGGAATGATGGCAAGGACAATCAGACCCATTATTTACCATCTAAGTTGTCTCCAGAAAACATGACAGAGTGGAAGAACATCTCCAAGAAACAGGAGAGTTTCACAGTGATCCCTACTTCAAGTATTTCAGAGAAAAATAATGGTATTCAGACTAAGGGGTTCCTAGAGGAAGCAAGAGTCTCCACAGATGGCATTAAGAAGAACATCTCCTTGCCTTTCAACATGACATTTAACTCAAATTCCTCCCAAAGGGAAAGTGAAGTGTATGTTCCTGCTTCTTTAGAGCTAAAGCTCTCCCCATCCGCTGTGGAGGTCATCGGCTTGAGCTCGACCACACGAGAGCAACATCCCGAGGAGCAAATCACAAGAGGTGTGAACAGAAAGTCAAAGCCTAAAAAGAGGACAAGCTCCCCAGCCAATGACCCCAAGGCCAAGAATAACAAGTTATCTCATTCAAAGAGAAACAAGAACTCTATCAAGAACCACAAAGCACAAAAAAAAGCCAAGACGAAAGCAAAACTGAAGAAGAAGAAGAAAAAAAAGACATATTTTCCATATTTTAAAGACAATTACTGTCCCCCAGAATGCGCTTGTTATGGAAGGTAAGATCTAAAGTTAATGGTATTTTATTGATGCCTCTTAGCAAACAGAACAAAACTAATTAAGCAGCTCAGTTTATTTTTAATTTCTTATGGAGGGCCTTTTTAAATTGCATACTGTTATTCTTTTTTATCATTCTTCTTTCCTTCTTTTTTTAATCATTTAAAATCATGCTACCATTATCAGTTCCATTCTGTATTTATTTATTTTTTGCTTTGGTATTTTTTTTAGGGTGGTCCAATGTTCTGACAAAGGAGTGGATAAAGTCCCATATGGCATTCCATACAATGCCAGGTACATGCTTCTCATGAACAACAAGATAGACATGATCCAGCTCGATCTACTGAATGAATACCTCTCTCTTGAGTTTCTGGTGCTCAGCAACAACCGCTTGACCGATGGGTCCATTGAAGGAGCCTTTGAGGGAATGATGAAGCTAAAAAGACTTTATATCAACCAAAATCTCCTGATCAGCATCCCCACAGACCTTCCTGCAACCCTGGAGGAGCTGAGTCTCAATGGCAACAACATTAGTGTCATGTCAAAGCAATCATGGTCCAGCTGTGAAAGTCTGCACATCCTCAGCCTCAACAATAACAGCCTGTCAAATGATTCCATCCCTGCTGGGATTTTTGGCTCCTTGACTAACTTACGCACTCTTAGTATTAACCACAACTATCTAACAGACGCCCCACACAGACTTCCCACTAATCTCAGAGAACTGTATCTGAGTGGAAATCAAATAGACAGAATTTCCGACCAGCTGTTTGCCGATAACTCTGACCTGCTTTTTCTTGATCTTGGCCACAACCGTCTCAAAAACAAAGGAATAGATGCAATTTCCTTCCGGCACATGGCTAAACTTGAGAACCTCAATCTAGAGAGAAATTTCCTCACTCAGGTCCCAAAGCATATTCCACGTGCCTTAAAGACCCTGAATCTTGAGGGCAACCGGATCAGCTCAGTGAGTAAAAGTGTTTTCTTAAAACTGGCAAACCTGGAGCAACTCGGGCTGTCTAAGAATAAAATTGCCAAGGTGGCAGCGGGCGCTTTCAAGGGACTGTCTGCATTGCACCTCCTAGATGTTAGTCACAACAATCTCCTTGAAGTTCCCCGGCAACTCCCTGCGACACTGCACTCCATAGCTCTAAATTATAACCAGATTCGCTTGATCCCTCTGGACTCTTTTTGTGGACACAGCTTTTCACAGAGCAATCTAGTCCTCGTCCATTTGGAGAACAACCATATTGACATGGGGGAGATTGACAGTCATGCATTCAGGTGCCTCAGAGGCTTTCAAATTGTCCACTTCTAACAAATGCATTAACCGTAAAGGGGCTGTGTTGGTACTTGTCTGACATAATTTAAAACCTGTTGGGATACGGTGGTCTACACAAATCCAGTCATTTTACATGGTATTCTGCAAATCTGTCTGAGAAACTGAGATCTCTTTTTCTCCACTGTTCTGTTTTGTTTTCTGTTTTTTTGAGATACCTAAATATGTTTATCTTTTTATTTTGTCAAAGAGACAGATTAGCAAAATGCACATTTATGATTATTTTTATTTATTTATTAGCAGACACCCTTATCCAGGGCAACTTACAAAATATAAGAGCAACACAAAGTGCAAAAATACAGTTCAGTACAAAGCATAACATATTACAAATTCCAATTCACATAATACAGTGCAATTCAAACCATAATACATTTTACAATAAAGTGTATACAATAAATTAGGTCTTCCATCCTGGACTGTAGAAGCTGTTAAGTGCAGAGAATGATATGCATTGTGATGCAGTGGACATTCCCAGACGTATATTGGAAGGCTCTAAGACTCTGGGGGTTGAGGAAGGTGCACTCCATCTTGGGAAAGGAGGCTGAAGTCAAGGCGGCCATTTTTGTAGAACCTCCTAAGGGTGTAATTGGTTGTTGTGAGATGGGCTTAATGGGATAATTGCATGCACTTGGTGAGAATCACATAAAGGCACATGGGGAACAAAGGGAAGGGTGAGAAAAGTGAACAAAGGAGAATGTGATGAAAACAGAGGGTTTTTACAGGTTAAACAGACATCAGGTCCCTGGTGGGCTTATTTAATGTATGTATATCTGAGGACCCAGAGATGGGTTAGGTTTTTGTTTATTTGTTTTTGTTTACAATAAACACATGCCACGGCATTTCAACGTATACCTGTGTGTGTGTTTCTGGGTTTAGTCAGGGAAGCTGATCCTTCACAGCATATTAAATCTGATGTAAGTTATGTTTATGAGATGAAAATAAATCTGATTGGGTGGATGACAGTTTTGGTTTAATATCACCTAAAGATACATATCAGTACTGGTGAATTTTAACCAGAGAAAGGAAATCACGTAGTTTTATGTTGGAAGAATGATTTATATTTTTACCATCTTTCAACAAACGCAAGGTTACATGCGTTGGAAAATAATATACTGCTGGTTTCATTAAGCAAACCCTTTGTCACATTCATTTAAAATTAGCTTTCAAAAGAGATTGCATGGAGTAGGTTAACTATATTTTATTAATCCACAACATTTCTAAATCAGTTTAGAAAATGCATGTATTTACCATTAATTTCCAGTTTCTTCTTAGATATATATTTATTAAAGTCTCATGTGCACCACTAATAAGAAATGAAAACATTCAATGTCATTGCTTAAAACTGTCAGTGTCCTAATTTTAATTGAAGACCAATTGATCTTGTGTCCGGTTTAATGTATTTTAACAAAGAATAGAAATTATACCCATTTATTTTGTCTGGTATTTTGCTCTCTATATGAATTTCTGCATTCAAGACATATCAGCTACCAACCTTCTTTAAGTTGGATAAATGACACCGACACTATAATGTTCATGGTTGATTTAGGTATATATACTTCATAGGAATATTTTGAATATTAATAATACAAATAAAGAAGAAGAAGAAGAAACTGGTAACTAGAGTACTGCTGTTATGACAGAGATCTGGTGTACTATGTATGTAACAAAACAAACTATAATCACCCAATTTGTTTTGTATCATTGTAGTCTACTTCTGAATGAGGTAATTCAGTAAAGTTATATTAACATGACATTCATTCAAAATACTAAATAAATACATTATAATGACTGACGTAATAGGAGGGTGTGTAGGGGGTGTTTGTGTGCTGCCCAGCAATGTATTAGTATCCCATCCAGGGTGATCCCTGCCTTGTCCCCTGTGTTTGACCCTGTACCGGCTGAAGTGATAATTGCGATGAAAAGGAGGTTGTGTATCAGAAATATGAATATTTTTTCAGCTGGTGTTGGAAATCAAGGTCCATGACATTAGGATTTCTACTCTGCAAAGATGACTTGATATATCTGCTGATACACAAACTATCACATATTGATAAAGCCTTCAGGACAGAGCTCTAGAACGCTAGTACATAAAAATAAACCAAAACAAACAATCTGATCAAATGAGAAAACTGAGACATACGTAATGACACTTAGGTTTTTTTTGGGAACAGTCATGCAATTTCAAAGTTGTTCTATTGCTTGGCTGACTGTTTATAGTAGATATTTAAAAAGACAAATTTGGCAATGAATACAATGTCAGCTTGTTAAAACTGTTATATTCATTCTCAGAGGGGAGCATCAAGATAATGTTTCACTTGAAAGCAGACACTTTTGGACAGTTTCCTTGTAAACATGCCTCCTTTTTTTATGGCCCATTACTGGCAGATTGTAACCTGCCATATGAATCTAGAATTTGGCAAAAAACTGAAATGTCAATTTAACCTTTGCCACTGTCACCTGTGTGATACTCCTCGTGGAATTTGAAGTGCGGGACTCAATTCCACAGTGCTGAAAGAGGTTAATCTGTTGTGTAGCTTTACTTCCTCTAACACTTGCTGAGTTTACAGTCCCTAAGTGCAGTTAAATATATTCCTAAATTTAACACCTCAACCCCAAGTCCTTGTTTTGATTGACCCACTATAGGACTTTACCAAAGGTCCAAAGTTTAATTATCACTGACTTCCACCAATTCCAACAATGTGTGTGTGGTAATAAGAAGTGACCTTTCTAAGATCAACATCTTTTTCAAACATTTTACCTTGCATTTATTTATTTGATAGTTTATAATTTCTTGTATTCTCAGGATAGCAGAAGACCACAAAATAGAGTACTATAATTGTCTCTGTGATTCAACATCTGTTTAAGTGAAATACCTGTAATTGTCAAGTTCTTTAGCTTAATATTATTTCCTACATCCCTGGTGTGGTATCACAGCTATAATTACTTATAATGGTATGAGGCCTAGAATAACCAAAATAAAATGTTTGTTTTTAATATTTTCAATGTTAATTCTAGTAGGGGTCAAAGAAGACAGCTTGAGAAGATATGTCAGGATTTGAACGATGGAAAAATATATAAATAGATTAAACAGCTGGGACATTATTTAATGACCTATTCTTATAAGAATGTACATTACAAAATACATACACTCCTCAGGATGGATAAGAAGGACACTTTTTTTTTAATAATGTGTTGAAATAGATAATCCACTAGATGTCACTGCTGTTCTGTAAAGTAATACAGATACAGAACTATTAATATTCAGTAAATATGTGGCACAGCTGTATTACTGACACACACACACACACACACACACACACACACACACACACACACACATGCATCCTTCAGGTCATATTTAAACAAAACAAAAAATTACCACAGATCTCAAAGGATGCATTTACTTTTGTATGTTCTTCTTAATGTAGAAACTCCTTCTAAATACCAAATACCTTCGCAGTGAATGTACTGAACAAGAGACTAATATATACCACAGATAACTTTTTCACAGAGAGTAAATGCTCACCTCTATATTATTTCCAAGATATAAAAACAAAAGCTCAGGATTTAACTACTTTAATACTTCTGTTTTATTTTTAAAATGGCAAGCACCATACTCTACATAAAACTTGTCTATATTTGAGGTTACTTTATTGGGGAAAAAAATATTGCCTGGCAGTAAACAAAAAGTCTGAAATAAGTGGGTGGCCAAATGAACTTAGTGGTCTCTTTAGCATGAAGAAGGCTGCTTCAGGGACCTGTGAGCTCCTGCTCCCAGGCAAGAGAAAATATTTACCAAAAGACTGTGTGGAGAAAGAAAATACTGGCTACATGTGTTCAGCTGGTGAAGTGTGCTGCACATTCAGTTTATCATCCTTAAATACTGCAGAGCTATTTGGCAACGTGGCACTGAAATATATTAGACCTGAGGGGATTGGGGCACATTTTCTTCATGTAAACCTCACACAATAACTTTTGGTATACGCAGTTCACCAATGCTACCCTAAGGTCCAGTAGGTCCCTGCCTGACCCCATCCCCCATGCTAGCTGAATATACCTGCATCCACTTGTTTTTTTTTCTTCCATTGGAGGGAGGGAACCTGAGTATGCTATTCTCCTGCTGTCTGTGTCTGAGCTGAGAGCATTTCAGATCTTATCTCCTGGATGTTTCTGTTTCTGATAAAACGTTGGTGCCGCCTTGCAGGTGTTTCTCGTAACATGCCACATTATACGCAGACGGGGAAAAATCCTGAGCTGGACTTGAGCTGAAGGCGAAGAGCTCCTGAGGAATGTTCCTTTGGCTGTTGTAATAGCCACGGGCCCCTAGGGCATGCTCTCGTCCTGTCTGACATTCAGGAGCGGCCCTTAACTCATTGTATGCTGCAGCTTGTGGACTACATTATCCCCCACAATATTTTAATTTTCCCTGGGAGCACAATGACTCATATGTCTTGTTGTCCCATGCTAACTTATAACTGAAATTAAACTCCAAACACTTGGCTTCACATCTATTTGCTGCATAATCGAATTTGTGATGTGTGAGATTAAAGCCATGTGTTTATCAGTTACATCAGTGTAATGGAGGAGAATGGGACTGTCAGCAATTTTTACACCTAGCAGCACATATATATTTTGCTTATTATAAAGAAGAAATGTCAATGATATATATTTTTTCCTGGCAATGTGTATATAATTCCCTTTGTCATAACCATAGCCATTATCAGATCAGATATTAGAGACTAGATTAAAGGTACGTCTGATAACAGAGAGAACAGAGGGTCTCTAATCATTACCACATCAAAAGGACTAAAGTGGCAGTTTTAGGAATATGTTTCTTGTATAGTATTGCTTTATATTGACATTATTAATTAATTTCATGAAATTTAAGTGCTGTTACAGCTTTGCCTAAAGGCCTTCAACAGGAATGGGAATGAGAATTGTTTAATCATGTAAATGACTAAATAACACATCCTACACTTTCTGTACGCACTTGTTTCATGCAACCAAAGCAGAATTGTATATCCACGTGTTCCAGATGTTCATTTTGATGTGTTAATCCTGACCTTTCTGGCACGTGAAATTAATACTTTGCAGATCCTAAAAAAACATGACTTTATCCACCTACTCCAAGGCAAAATGTTTGGTCTGACAGTTCCTCAAGCGTTACATTTTAAAATAAATAAACATGTCATGAGACAATGTATTATTCAGTGAGACAAAGGGAGAGAATTAAGTTTACTAAAGCAACAAACATTGTAGTAGTTTGTGTTCCAGATGCTGAAATGAAATCTGCAGTGAGTTCTGATTTAGTAGGAAATGCCCTCAAATTACAAATGGTTAGGTGGTCATCAGAGTTGATGAGACTTCTACAGTTGCAATTAGTATTTTTTTCTTCATGCTTACTGTTTTTTCAAACGCACTCTGAGAGACCATCGTCACGAGGAAGAATTGCTTACAGTGAATCATGACACTGATTATAACTATATACATTTGCAGTTCACACAGAGGCCAAAATATAGGGTTTGATGTGAGCATATGGGGGATGGGTAAGGCTGTGTTTTCTATAAATCGAGGAGCTAAAATACTGGAAAACAAATTCGTAAGATGGGCATTGTGTGCTTGTTTTTTTTCATGGTAGGTTTCCCGCAAATGTTAGTGGAAAAACCCACAGAAGAAGTCATGCCCAACTCAGAAGTTTGTGGTTTTATAAATTAGCCCCTGACTTGACCACAACTACATTTTTCCAAGCTTTGTTTGAACTTTGTCATTGATGTTTTATAGGAAGAGTAGTCTGAATAAAGTTATTTGCATGACACATAAGTTGTTAAATTCTCAGTATACACAGAATTACCAACATAAGCAAAACGTTACAGCAGTATTCTTAAGAGCAGATAGATAATTGATGTGTATGTGTTGGTATGATTGAATTTCAAGGTAAGATCACATCAAATATAATTTAAAGCATTAAAACACAAAATATTATACTTGAATTATCATAGTAACATACACAACCAGTAATAACACTAAAAGGATGAAACAATATTTCCACTATATTACTGCTTCAAAGCTTACTGTATTACTGTCACAAAAAATATATTTTATTCAGAAACAACCATGAAATACCCCAGATTCAGGTTGCATAAAACAAAATCAAATTAGGGATAAATACATGAAGTGGGAATGCGACTTAGTTTAGAGGTGAAAATAAGGGAGATGATCGAACAACATATTCATAAAAAGGGTACGTGAACAGTAATGGTAATAGGGAACAGTAATAATCCTGATACTGAAACTACGATATGTTGCCTATTGCGAAAGGCCTATTTTCCAGTTGGTAAATGGCCATAAATGAAGATAAATGATTTACTCATCGGAAACATGATTTTAATAATTGCCAGAAAGTTTCAAAAGGGTATGCTGTGTCATGGGAAATCTCCCACAAGGCGTACTTTTTCTAGAAATTCAGTATTATGGACAAGAATGGCTATTAGTAAAAGTCATTGGCAGACTGTGAATAAGGAATTAGTCAGTCATATCCACAGCAGACTGGACCTGTTTGGCTGTACAGTATTCTCTTCAGTAAATGTTGCTTGAAAGTTTCAGCACACAAACACTTTGGCAACACACTCATGGTTTTGTTATGATGTGTCAGAAGACTACTCTCTCCTGTTTATAAAATAGAATTACATTTACTCCCAGATTCAATTTGACTATTCAATTTGAAAACATATTCATTTGACACAAAACAAACAGCAGATATTACAAAACAACAAAGTACTTTTTCTTCAGTCCCAAGAACCAGGCTTAGCCAAGTTGTAAAAACAAAACAAAACAGAAAATAAGAGAAAGTAAATTGTAAGGGTTTCATAATAAGCTTTCCCATGTTATGCCTCGTGTTTGTCATGAGCATGGATGAAAATACTTTACTACTACTTAGGATACATCTTGTGTATTTAAATTCAACTAGATTCTCATGTGTAAATGTTCTCCACCCATTGCAAGTACATTTCTCTGGCTTTACTACTAAAGCTGCACATGGAAATTAATCCAGCCTTATGCACATTTAATTAATGTTTTCTTAGTTTGCATCACGTTTCCAAAAAATGTGGGCCTATCATTGGAAAATGAGAGGCTACTCATGAACACTCAAGTAGGTCCGGGGAAAATCTTGATTACACAAAGTCTGCTTGATTGCATGGGATATGCTTGTCCAAAAAGTTATTTTTTTATTCCATCTGACCACAAAACATGGTCCCAATCAACTGGAGAAGAACTCAGAGGGTTTTTGGCAAATTCGTGCCTCTTCTTTCTATATACGCAGAACTACAATGTATTTGGAACAAATCAAGTGAATATTATGTCAAGAAGTATATATTACCTGCTGTGAAGCATAGGGGAGGATCTGTTTTCCTTTAGCACCACTCTCCATCGTCCACTCCTAGTATCCTTGTAAGAAGTGAGGGACAAATGGATTCCAAAGTACAGCACGATAGTTTAGCCAATAAAATGGCTGCCTTTGTCAAGAATCTCACAACAGAACCTTCCATCACACATCTATCTATGGGTCAATGATTTACTGAATAAGGGAGCACAAAATTCAACATTTTTGATTGGCCATCACAATCGCCACATTGTGGTATAAATGGAAAAGGAAAGAGTCCACAAGTGCCAGTCACACAAGCTGGAGGAGCTGAAGAGGTTCTGCCCAGACGACACGTTGATCATCCCTCCTGAGAAGTTGAAGAACCATGTTATTAAAGAGAATTCTCAAAATACTGATTTCTAGGGTCATTTTTGTATGTGTTTGTATTGAAAAACACTGAGTGTTTGTATATGTTTTTCTAGTGTATAATAATGAATCTGTTAAGGTAACATTATTCCCTCTAGACTTGATAGATCATTCAAACCTTCCTCATCAGGGGACCAGTCGTTTGGTGTGGCAGGATTGTTGCTCTGATGATTGATTCTAAGATTCTTAGTCTGTATATATAATATATTCTTACTCGAATGGCAGTATTTCCAAATTCAGGTCAATTCTTGCTATTAGACAATATTTATTTTTGATTAAAACCACAAACAGTGTGAAATACTGCCGGTCTTTCAAAGCTACCGTCTACAACAAAGGAATTGCAGGAATTTATATCAGGAAAGGGAATCATGGGGTAAAAGTAATAGGAAATTAAAGTCAACCAAATGAAAGGAAACTTGAACCAGACAATATACAGACAGAATGGAAATGAATGAAAGCCCATTTTATTAATGTTATTTATTTATTTAAAATGTAATATCCACAGTTGTATAATATAAATTAAAGATGCCTTTCCCCCGATTGTTTTTGCACTTTATAAGACACATTTCAGCAAAAGGCCTTCAAAAGTAATGCAATCCTTTTCACAGTTTGTACATTGTATTAGGGTTTCATAAAGCTGGGAACATGAGGTGCCAGTATAAAAAAGCACAAGATACAGCAGTCTCTCAGTGCCATATGTAAACTTAAATTCAACATCTTCAACAAGTTACTGGGCTCTGTCATGATACAGCACTTTGTGCCTTGTCAGATATTTTATTGGAGTTTTAACTATCTTATTCACTATTGTAGATCTGATCTGTTCTGAACAGCCTTTGAACAGCTGATCTGGGGGAAGTTTAAAAAGAAAAAGTAAAATCTGATGCACAGCAAAGCATATCCCCCTTAAAGGTATTAGTTTGCAAGACACATGTAACTAGAGGGACAAACAACAACACATATACAATAACAAGCAATAACACTAAAGCACAAAATACAAACCTTTCCCAGTTTTGCTAAAAAGATTTATATTGCTGTTTTTATATGAAGAATTATAATACATTTCAAGGAAAACCTTTCATCTAGTATCTTTCTGTGGCTAAAAAAACATAATATAATACAAAGAAAAAATAAAAACAAAGCTATAACCAAATTAACCCACCCTTACTGTATTTGTTTACTTGCCTTTGAACATAAGTGGTACCAATTGTTTGCATTCAAGTCATATTTCACAGCTCACAATGAAGCAGTGCTACTGAAGTGTTAAACTGGTGTAAAGAGCAGGCTGATTGATTTTCAGAAAGTGCTGTGGATTCCTGCTCCGCAGCTGCTGTTACGTGTCTGAGAGTGAGGTGGCGCTTGTGTCAGTCTATCTCGAGGAGGGAGCCATGGGAGCCCGGCGGACCTCCACAAGCACACTCCAGCTCAGGCAGCAGCAAGAGCGAGGGAAGGCAAGAGCTCTGATGTGGCTCCTTCCCTCCTCCAATTGTGGTCAGGCTTTAAACTTGACCATTGTAATACATGACAAATTGTGTGCGGGTGATAAATGGCAAGCCTTGAAACATGAAAGCAATTGTCGTATACGTTTAATGTGACACAGATCTGTTTCCCTGATTGACAAATGGAAGTGTATTTTGAGAAGAAGAAACTCACACTAGATTCATCATGTGTTTTAGTTTACTCCCCTTTGCTGTGGGGGTCTGTGTGAACATAGCACTCAGCTTTACAATACAACATGTTAAGCATACGTTTTTGGAACATTTGGAAACATAAAACTAAATGTAATACAGAACAAAAGCATTCAGGTTTCCAATTAAACAAGAACAAAAATATTAGTCATAACAAATGTACATCAACACAATTTGTACATGGCAGGACTATGTATTTTCCAAAACAGCTTTACAGCATTCACTAATTTTATTAGTACTTCTCTTCCATTACTCAATTTCACATTAATTTATATATAGAAAGTAGCTTTAATACAACTTTACACACATTTTTGAGAGAATGAAAAAAGGCTTAACTACTGTTGTTGTTTGTTAAAAAAAAATGTTTAAACATAAATATGTTTTCGGTCAAGTTGATGTTCAGGTTCACTAGGTCTATTATCCTGTGCAACATGATAGAATATAGAAAATCTGACTTGAATTATACTTTGTAAGCATTCACATCCCCCAAAATTATCTTTGTCTCTGACCACCCACATGTGTTCTTTGCATCTGTATTTGGGGTGGGGGATCACAGAATTCCACCATTTCCCAGTCAGCAAAGAATTTCACTGAGCATGACAGGTGGTATTTAGATTGGTTTTGAAAGGTGAAGGTTAAACTATCTAATAAAGACTCCAAACCCCTGGGTAGATTATTATCAATTCTCCCTGCGTTTTGGAAGACTCCTAAAAACTGAAACTAAACTTCCAAGCTGAAGACAAAATGCAAAGTTTAGTGTTTTTTTACTCTGATGGGGAATAAAACAAAATCTTTCAGCACTTTTTTCTGTCTTGAGACAAAGTAGTTATTAAAATATCTTTAAAATATTGGTATATGATCCATACTTGTAAATACGTATAATATGTGCATCATTTCTAGATTTTAACTTGGAAAGATGTAAAATCGTTTTCAGAGATTTGGGAGCAAATGTAATGTGTTTCTTTTAGAAGTGCAATTAGATGAAGCTGCAATCTTGATTTTAGTTTTCACACATTTCATCACCCTTCAAACTCGCCGCCAATATTGTATATATATTTGATATTTGTTTTGGTGGGAATCTTATGGTGACACATAAAAAATATTGCAAAGGAAAATATTTGGCGACACTTTTCTACGGTGAAGTTGTATACATGAGGATTAAGTCAAATTTAAAAAAGATGAATATTACATGGAAAAATATTTATAAATCAGAGAAGATCATTCCTAACTTTTATTTTTTCAATGTGATTGTTACCATAACACTGCTCCTTTTTAAAAGTCTAGACTGGTTGGCTTGAGACAATGTGGTGTCGTGGATAAGATCGGAAAATATTTGACCTAAATAGGCCAAAATAATTAGAGTCGATGGTTTGCTTGGTCTAGGTTAGCACGTTCCTCTGCTTAAGGTTTTCCTAATGGAAGGAAAGCTTGAGATAAATTCATATTTTCAAAAGGCACAGACATTACCTAAGAAAGTGTCTCCGTTCCTCAATCTTCTAGTAAAACATTTTAAAAAGGAAATGTATTATGGAATTTGTGAATAAGAGACATAATTAAGAAACAAGATCGCAATATATCTGCAATTGTATTTAGGATATTTCTAAATTATTCTGTAACTTGCTATAGACTCATGTCTAAATGAAAATATACATATATGCTACTGGTATTTTATCTCAGATTCTCATTGTAAGAACTCTTTTAAACTGAATTAAGTACAAATCAGAATCAGATACAGAAGAATAGTAGGTATGCAAAAATAATAATAATAATGCTGAAGTAGGAAAGTGAATCCTTGCATAGCACACAGTGAACTTGCTTGAGTAACTTTAAGACAAGGAAATCTTTAAAATGTCTAGCTAGCATTGACAATATTACACATCAGGGATGGTTTGCTCATTCCAATGGGAGAAATATGGTGAATATATTTTGTGCATTTATAAAAAAAAAAAAAAAAAAACTATGATATTACATTCCTCACTTTTATTTGTGCTGAAAATGTCAACCAGATGGAGTCTGGCATGAAAACTCAACTATTATTTATATAAGTAACACGTTTAAATCTTGATTCATACATGACTGTTTCAGGGTGCTGGATTTCCAGTTGTGTCTATTCCTCTTCATGCTTTTCTCACCCCATTCCATAGATCAGAGCTACATAGTAAAAGGTATGTCTTCAAGCCTGATCTTACAGTGGTGACTTCTTAGTGATGGATGTGACCTTACTGGGTATATGGTGTTATACACTCACGTGCTCCTCAGATACATTGTGATAGGAGTTAATATTATATTTTGTCATACTTTTTTATGTAATGTAAAGGTTATGCATACATATTATGGACTTGATCAGATCTCTTGTGCTGCATTTATAATTGTATTTTGCAGTCAACTGACAACTGCATGCTGCACACACTACCAAACAAGTTGAATATTAACTTCATGTGAGTATTAAGTTAATATGTAGCTAAAATGTACATCGTAGTAGTACTGTAATGTTTATTTCTGTAATTGATTTTCATATACGGACCCAAGATTTACATATTCTGATTTTGGTCACAATAAATATATTCCAGATGACTACAAAAGTTTTAATGTTGCAGCTGGTAATGAAATAAAGCAGATGTGTAAATCTAAGGTAAAAAGGTATGCTGATATAAACAAAATTAACTGAGGGTTTCTGCAAACAAACCAAAAAAGTAATTCTTCACAAATAATGTAAAAATCATACACCAATCAAAAACAAAGAATAATGTGTATTTTCCACAGTATTGACAACAACTATACATTTGGAACATAGTGAACTCCTTTGAAGCCAATACAAGTTTCATTAATGAACGACGTCCAAATTGGGATCAGGCTATTTTTGATCTGAAGAGTGAGCTGCATGCATTATGTAGGGATCCGAGACTAATAGTCTTTAAGCATCAAATCTGTTTTGCATCCAAAAAAAAGTAAACCAATATGATTTTAATTAGCTCATTTCCTTCTTATGCAGTAAATTTGTATAATCAGAACGTTTCTCTTCCACGATCTCAGAAACAACATCCGCTGTAAGCGAAAGACAATGTCGGCTTTAAGTACTGATATGAGCAGTGAACTATAAATCCCTTGAAATAAACTGTTTTTATTTTATTTTATTTTATCATTGTTTAAGTATCATAGGTATCAGTCATGACACCAGTTTCAATGTAATACTTTACAACATGGTCATCTAATACAGCAGATCAAACAAGATTCAGTTGAATTTTATACATGGCCTGGTTTTAGTTATGTTTTTAATGCAGTACATGTTTTCCAGTAACTGCTGTTCTCCTTCCTGTTTTGAAGTGATTTTTTAAAGAATAAATATGTCCTGACTCAGCCATTGCCAGTCCCCTTTTTAATGAATTGGCTCTTAAATGTTCCGTGTTAAGGCCATAAACCACAGTAGTTCAACAGTACAAAAGATTTTACATTTGTGAAGAGTGATGATTCCTGAACGTACTTCCCTAAGTAGGCTACCGTTTTGCCACATGTACAATGAGTGCTAGACTCTATTTCATTTGAAAAATATGTTAGCCTTCTAAAAAAAGGTTTTGCGTTTTAATGCACACATATATAGAAAAGGAGAAGACAGTCTATGCCAATGTCATTCAGTGTTATATAAGACCTTTTTATATCACTTTGCTTGAGTACTCTAGCGAAATTTAAGTTTGCTGTTCACAAGAGAAGTCAACTATATCCAATATGGATCTTAGAGCATGTGTGCACATCTGTAATCTGCACCTCCAAACCTCAGTTTAAAAACATTTTAGAATTAGACCACAATTGCTGAGTAAGTTTCAGGGTATCTGAAAGAAAAGACAAATTACTATTCAATTAAATAACAACACAAAGGATTTTATAGTGTCATTTCAAATAAATGTGGCAATAAACCAACCTTTGCAAAAGAATGTGTTGCTTGTCACAAACTTATTTATTGTTATTCATTAGTGTATCCTGTTTTTGTTGCTGTTCCCTGAATTTAGCTCCCATCAAAGTCTTCCAGAGATTTGGTTTTCTTGGATCTTGCATTCATGGGAAAATGAAACAGGAATAATTTATTGGTTTGTTGACACGATGAGGCTGATTTCTTAAAGACGCCTTTTATGAGCGACAATATAATTTGAACTCCATTTACCCTGTTGTTTTTTGTCATCTTTATTACAGTACAGTTTATGCAAGAAAACCCTCTCAAAGCTACCCGTTCAAATAACAATGCTCAGTGAGTAGGATAACCATATATATCCATTGTCACCATAGCACTTTGATCTAACAAGTAAATTTGCTATTACGGCTTGGCCGAGGTTAATATCGGTGCTTAATTACTGTGTACAGCAGAAAGGTAACACTGATCAGCTGTTCACTATTCCTGCCGCAGAGAGAACATTACTGAATTAATCAGGAGATGGACTTGTAGGTCTCTTTGAAGTATGCACTGGCTGTGAATAGGTGGGGAAGAGCCGTGTACCCTGTGCCACCGTGATCCTGCCTCCATGCCTCTGTGCCCTCATGATCCTTTCCCCTGAGAGAGCCCTCGGCCGTAGAGAGGCAGAGGGGAGTGACAGCTTAGGCCCTACAGCCGAGGCTGGTGCAAGGACCCCAGGCACGCTCAGTGAGGAAGGATGCGTTTGAAGGGAGAACAGACTGAGCATCTCCAGGAATATTCTTCTCGAGTGGGTGAGCATCTGATCGGTGTGAGGCACATCAGTTCCAGTGAGGACAAGGGGGCTGATCTGGGGAAGAGCCCTACCCCGAAGCTGAGTATAAGTGTTGTATGATCGAGAGTGAGAACAAAGACATGCTAGACTACCACAGCAATGTTATCAGCAACTTTATTGTATGTAAGACCGGCGCTTGCCCCCCACCCCTGGTGTGCAGCATCTTATTCATCCCCGACCTAAAAGAAAGAGACAGAGTGTTAAATAGTTATTAGTTGGTTCATACTTTGGCAGTAGTAATTCAGACATACCTGCAGCTCCTGGTGGCTCCTGATGAGTATGGCGGACCAGCGGCGAAACCAGTGGGTTGGGGGTAGGTCCAGAAGAAGACGAAGGGTATTCTGTGGTAAATGAGACATTAGCCCTATCAGTTTCGATGGGAAGGGACTTGTAGAGGTCCGACCAAAGAGGAAGATGACTCTGTTTCCTGAAAGACAGATAAGAAACAAACTCTTGCTTTCAGTTTTGTTATCTATATTTATTGTGCTGTTACTTAATTTATTATTTAGCTAGACTTTTTGACGTGTGAAGAAAAAAGGAAATAAATGTATAATTGATATAGCCTGCCTGCTTACGATTCTGTCCATGGTGGTCCTCCAGGAGGAAGTGGGTCTGAGGCTGCGCAGGGGAATGTAAGTGGGGTGACGTGAGGATCTCCCCTCACCATAGGCAAATATAGGGGTGGCATAGTCAGGAGCTTAATTAATGGATGGATTTTTGTGAGGGTTAGTTTAGATGAAGCGGGTTGCCCAGCGATGTCGCATGTCCCCCACATTCAGAATTAAATTACTGGAAGAATTTCACAAATTTTACAAGTCTTTGTAAATTAACAACTAACATTCAATCATTATGCAAAACTAGCTACTGTCCTCAAAGATGAAAATTTGATGAACTGTGTGTGTCTGGTGCGGATGTGACTTTGTCCTACTCTTTGAAGTAGTAATACCATTTTAATACATTTAATTACTTCATGGAGAGTGTTCATTACAGTTCTCGTATAGGTAATAGGTGCTTTTACGTGGTCATTTCTGATGAGGATCAAATGCATCAGAACATTTGATCACAATCAGTGGTGTTGCATTTTCATCAATACCACATCTGGATAATGTTTATTTCCATTCAGTTAAAACAATGTTAAATACCGGAAAACTGCCAATACTCGCTGGGTCTCAAAAAGCAGCTGGTCTCCAATAGTTGCTGGGTTGATTTGCATAATTATGTAAACAAAAGCCGGTCTCTAATAAATGCCGGTTTATGAATTTTTCTTGTTTTCAGTAAATACAGTTTGATCCATAAATATTTGGACAGTGACACAATTGTCATCATTTTGGCTCTATACGGCACCACAATGGATTTGAAAGGAAACAAAAGATGTGCTTTAAGTGTAGACTTTCATCTTTAATTTGAGGGTAGTTACATCCAAATTGGGTGAACAGTGTAGGAATTACACCCATTTTTATATGTGCCCTCCCCCCAATTTTAGGGTCTCAAAAGTATTTGAACAAACTAACATAATCATGAATTAAATTGTGAATTTCATTACTGGGTTGCAAATCCTTTGCAGTCAATGACTGCCTGAAGTCTGGAACCCATAGACATCAGCAGATGCTGAGTTTCTTCCCTGGTGATGCTCTGCCAGGCCTGCACTGCAGCTGTCTTTAGTTCCTGCTTGTTCTTGGGGTTTTTTGCCTTCAGTTTTGCCTTAGAAATTAAAACAAACCAATCAGAGAGATAGCAAAAACATTAAGTGTGGCCAAATCAACTATTTGGTATATTCTTAAAAAGAAAGAACACACTGGTGAGCTCAGGAACACTGAACGGCCCGGAAGACCACGGAAAACAACTGTGTTGGATGACAGAAGAATTCTTTCCCTGGTGAAGAAAAACCCCTTCACAACAGTTGGCAAGATCAAGAACACCCTCCAGGAGGCAGGAATATATGTGTCAAAGTCAACAATCAAGAGAAGACTTCACCAGAGTAAATACAGAGGGTTTACCACAAGATGTAAACAGGAAACAGGAAGACCAGACTCGAGTTTGCCAAAAAACATCTAAAGAACCTGTACAGTTCTGGAACAACATACTATGGACATATGAGACAAAGATCAACCAGAATGATGGGAAGAGAAAGGTATGGAGAAGGGAAGGAACTGCTCATGATCCGAAGCATACCACCTCATCTGTGAAGCATGTTATGGCATGGGGTATATATGGCTGCCAATGGAACTGGTTCCCTTGTATTTATTGATGATGTGACTGCTGACAAAAACTGCAGGATGAATTCTGAAGTGTTTAGGGCAATATTATCTGATCAGATTCAGCCAAATGCTTCAAAACACATTGGACGGCGCTTCACAGTGCAGATGAACAATGACCCGAAGCATACTGGGAAAGCAACCCAAGACTTTTTTAAGGTGAAGAAGTGGAATGTTCTGCAATGACCAAGTCAATCACCTGACCTGAATACAATTGATCAGCATTTCATGAACAAGCAGGAACTAAAGACAGCTGCAGTGCAGGCCTGGCAGAGCATCACCAGGGAAGAAACCCAGCATCTGCTGATATCTATGGGTTCCAGACTTCAGGCAGTCATTGACTGCAAAGGATTTGCAACCAAGTATTGAAACTCACAGTTTAATTCATGATTATGTTAGTTTGTCAAAATACTTTTGAGCACGTAAAATGGGGGGGGAAGGCACATGTAAAAATGGGTATAATTCCTACATGTTCACCCAATTTGGATGTAACTACCCTCAAATTAAAGATGAAAGTCTACACTTAAAGGACATCTTAATGGTTTCCTTTCAAATCCATTGTGGTGGCGTACAGAGACAGAATGATGACAATTGTGTCACTGTCCAAATATTTATGGACCTAACTGTATATATACCGTATATGAATTTAAAAAACACCATCACATGTGTTTGTATTAATTTATTTCTCACGTCCATCGTCCCTTTGATGCGGTGCAGTTGTCCTGTCCCCTTAGCACAACAAGACCCCCAAAGCATAATGTTTCCACCTCCATGTTTGACGGTGGGGATGGTGTTCTTGGGGTCATTCCTCCTCCTCCAAACACGGCGAGTTGATTTGATGCCAAAGAGCTCGATTTTGGTCTCATCTGACCACAACACTTCACCCAGATCTCCTCTGAATCATTCAGATGTTCATTGGCAAACTTCAGACGGGCCTGTACATGTGCTTTCTTGAGCAGGGGGACCTTGCAAGGGCTGCAGGATTTCAGTCCTTCACGGCGTAGTGTGTTACCAATTGTTTTCTTGGTGACTATGGTCCCAGCTGCCTTGAGATCATTAACAAGATGTGAGATGAGATCTTGCATGAAGCCCCAGACCGAGGGAGACTGACAGTTATTTTGTGTTTCTTCCATTTGCGAATAATTACACCAACTGTTGTCACCTTCTCACCAAGCTGCTTGGCGATGGTCTTGTAGCCCATTTCAGCCTTGTGTAGGTCTACAATCTTGTCCCTGACATCCTTGGACAGCTCTTTGGTCTTGGCATGATGGAAAGTTTGGAATCTGATTGATTGATTGCTTCTGTGGACAGGTGTCTTTTATACAGGTAACGAGCTGAGATTAGGAGCACTCCCTTTAAGAGAGTGCTCCTAATCTCAGCTCATTACCTGTATAAAAGACAACTGGGAGCCAGAAATCTTGCTCATTGATAGGAGATCAAATACTTATTTCACTCATTAATGTGCAAATCAATTTATAACTTTTTTGAAATGGGTTTTTCAGGATTTGTTTGTTGTTATTCTGTCTCTCACTGTTAAAATACACCTACCATTAAAATTATAGACTGATCATTTCTTTGTCAGTGGGCAAACATACAAAATCAGCAGGAGATCAAATACTTTTTTCCCTCACTGTATATGCATAAGAAAAACCTAATATATATTATATATATATATATATATATATATATATATATATATATATTTATCTCATACTCAATATGGAAAGAACTGGGTCATATTTAGGATACCTAATCTTAAGTATTACAGGCCTCTCAATTTTAGCTGAGTAGTTAAATGTCAAACTGGGACTACAACTATGGAAATAGGTAACTTGGGTTGTCATTTGCATACAGAAGCCCTGAAAGTTGCATTTCATCCCTAAATCCACATTCATACGTGTATTATGATTATAATACACATAGCATTCAGTTTAGTAAGTGTAGCTATATGGAAGACCCGTTAACAGAAGCCTCTGTAAGACAATGATCATACCCATAATTCCTGCCTCTTCCGTAGCATTGTCATTCTGGATGATGTTTTATTACATTTGTTGAAGCAAATCTTATTATCCCTTTCAAATAGTATTAGCTTTATTGTTTCCTATCTTTTTTCCTCTATATATTCTGCATACATCTGACAATTAGACTATGAAAATAACATACATATGCAATTAGCATTTATGGGAAACAATGTATTGCATTTTAACATGGCAAACATATCTTCAGTGTATTCCACACACACACACAGCATTCAAATTAAAACAACCAAACTACTTCACACAGTAAAGACAGAAATGTAATAATAACCTTTCACTACCATTTAACCACCACACACATATATATAATGGTTTTACACCACTGTGTTACATTCCACATTCATTCTCTGGATCAGATGCAGCTTTAGGCTTCCAGTAAATGCTTGCAGTGCGTCAGTCTTGCTTTTTTATTAAACGGTCAAGGCCTCATGCCTTTCACACTACTGTAGCTAGGAGGTCCCAGAGCATACTGGTGTGGTTCTAATTATTATTCACTTTGAGAATATTTCCATCCGAGTGTGCCAGAGGTTCAAGTTACCCTGAGGACTGAGGTGACACAAAAGATAACATATGGTCCATTGGTTTGATACATTAGATATACAGTGTAGATTAATGATTTGGTTTCTGTCAGTGCAAATTTGGTTTAACAATTCTAAAACCTTTTTTTCAAAACTTGACGTCTTATCAATGTAGGTACATAAATACCGAGCTAGCCTTATTAAATTAGATCTATATATAAAAAGTGCAAGGTGAATGTGTTATTCCTCTTTTTGCTAGATGAGAAGCTAGAAAATGTCAATAAAGAAAAAAAACTATTTTGTATAAGGTATTTATTTATGCATGTGTATTATTAGGAACCCCTGCATAATCGACCTGTAATATAGGGGTTTTATACGTTTTAAATGTAATTTCCTCTAAATGTTCATGATATATATTTAAAGTAAATAATGAGAATCTTGTGCAATACTGCAAAACCAAACATCTGCCTATTTTTCCACTGCCTTCCCACTACCTCCCACTGCCAATTTGCCACATATGCCATTAATGATTTACTTCACTTCCCAAAAGACTATAGCCTAATAGTATATACTATAGGTGTAGCTTAAAAAAGTGATGTAGGAATATAATAACAAGTAACAGAAGTGATTAATTAAGAAAGTAAATGGGAAACAAGTTAAGCTTCTTGTGAATATAAATGCAAATGATGCTTTCTTGGCTGACAGCCTGAAAAAGACAAAGGAAGTATTTTGTCTTGTAAACTATGTTTCCAGGCATTCGGTTTTACTGTGGCAGCAACTATAGAGACAAACACAGCCCCATTGAATCCAAGACGTAGAAAAATGGCTGACCTTCTATTCACAAAACTAGTTTTTTGTCTCAAAACACGGGAACTGCTTGTTAAGGGAAGATATGTATGCATGGTAGCTATTTAAACATGCAAACTCACTTCCTTTTAAGGATGTATCCCCGTGTTGGTTCTTGATACGAGACATTTTGTCAGCAAGGAAGGAATTAATTTCAGTTCAATATTTAGACTATTCAGATTATAAAAATGTATAAAATCTAAGTTTTTAAGAGAAGTTGTGGGTATACATAAATTATTCAGGGCTACAACATTTGTATAGCAGTACTGAACACTTTTTGGGTGACAGCCAGGGGTCATTTTCTCCTAGATTGAAGATAAAAAAGTAGTTTACAGAAACTGTATGAGAATGCGCATGATGTGTGGTTGAAACAAACTATCTAACATGCTTTGGCAACTGATAAACTGGTAACTATCAAAGTATATTACTAGAATATCAGCAACCCTCCCACTTCTCCCACTTACTATTCCTAGACATGCTTTGTGCAATATGACAAAGGAATGGGATATAACACTATACTACACATTTATATGCGGGCTCTATGAT
Source organism: Amia ocellicauda (assembly GCF_036373705.1). Lineage (NCBI taxonomy): Eukaryota > Metazoa > Chordata > Actinopteri > Amiiformes > Amiidae > Amia > Amia ocellicauda. Next base: position 19,712,096 of record NC_089864.1, on the reverse strand, counting down.
TATAAATGTCAAATACTGTATTTGATTACCTTCTTCTTAGATTGCTTCATTTAGATTTCAGACAAAATATGTAATCCCACAGCTAACAATTTCCACCAAGCTGAGAAATGATAGGAAACAAGATGGGAAAAACATGAATGTTTCACAAGTGGGAAATTACTATGTTTCTTCAGAGAAGAGCGCAATACGTCTCCCATGGTTAGCGTCAATTGTGCATTATGTATACTGGATGCATGATTAAACAGATTTGTCTCTCGGAAGTCTATACTTTTTTTTTATTTGCTTCTAACTTTAGCTTCAACAAGCCCAGAGAAGACCTGCATGATTATAATTGTTTTACCAGCCCTCAGGAACATCACACACCTGCCCAAAATACTAAACAGGAAGGACAGTGATGCTTGGGTGCAGAACACCCAGGATCTAATAATTAATGGATTTTACACATGGTCAGACCTAGACATACCACAGTCACCTGAGCGGCTGAATATGGGGAATGTTAAAACCATCACATACTTACAGTGTGGATGGTTTCCAAATCCGAGGAGTCTAACTAAGAGTAAAACAGATAATGTCTCTCATGGAACGCAATAAAATTACACGTTCCATTTAGTTAAGTGAAGATATGGAGCATGCATCCTAATATCAACATTAGGTTTGCTTAATCAAAAATACTTCTAAATTCTTAAACATACAGCCGGCCTTTTAAGAGCATTGACAACATCCATTTTTGCAAAACTGCTTAAGGATCTATGTTTAAAGAGTAAACAGCTGTTGTTTGTGACCTGCTTTTAAACAAAACAAACACCTCAAAAGTTTGAAAGAGAGAAATGCAACAGTTTTCTCTGAAAGCTTTTCATATACTCATGAATTTTAGTATAGTAAAGCTTAATTTAACTCATATCATTACCTCCGGTGCTATTTGTCTATCATTGAATAACCCATAGATATCTTTAATGACATAACGATAGATTTGTGTGACTCTAGCATTCATTCAATGGAAACTATGATTTGTTGTTTCTTATTAAGCGCTAGAGTCTCTAAGCCCCTTCTGGTAAATAATGTTTTGCAAGATTGCCTTAGAGGAAACGCCAATACAAAATTATAGATATCTTATGGTTACGTAAACACACTTAATGTTACATAAAACTAATTAAATACACAGTTGAAACAGCTGAGGTTTAGAAGTTGGCAAGGTGATGGGAGACTTGATTACTTCCGCTTAGTAATTCAATCCTTAAGGGACTACCTTCAGAACTCCACAACACTTACTAACATGGGGGTAATGATTTGGTGTAGCTGAGAACTTAAAACAGGAAAGCTAATGCAATTTCAATATTATTTGTGATCTAACTTCCTATATTTCACTCTACTTACTATATATATATATATATATATATATATATATATATATATAAATATAAATATACTAACTAATGACCAACAAAATGTATGCAATTACAATGATAATACATAAATATAACCCATTTGTAAACATTTATCAATGATTTCTGAACTTTTATCCAGCAGTTCTAAATATAATTGTTGTATTCTTTGTATGACTCCACAGTGAGGTATTATTTAAAGACTAATTTCTTCTTGTCTTGTACAGTCTGGTACTACTGTTACCTGACTGAATATTTCCACTGATGCTTGGTCCAGGTCATTTACAGAAATTCTGGGAACACCCTGCCACATCCTGAGTTGCTGAAGTTCTCATCCAAACCTCTAGTTTGTCTAGTCAATATGAATTATTCAGTCATGTACTGTGCAGCCAAGATTAAATGGTTCTCAAGTGAATTAAAGAAGCACATCAAAATTAGAGACCACTTTTAACCACGTGTTGAAAAATTATCTAATACTGTTTTCTTTGACAGAACTGAAGTGTAGTTTTCCACTAATAAAATCTTTCATCCGATATAAAATGAAGCCTTATAGTTATGAGGCCAGCAGTGTGTAGTAGCGGTTAGGGATGTGGGTTCAATCCCAGGTGGGGGACACTGTTGTACCCTTGGGCAAGGTACGGTACCTAGATTGCTCATCCACCTAGCTGTATGAATTGGTAATTTTATATTAAAATAATGTGATATATTGTAACAAATTTAACTCTCCATGGATATGGGTGTCTGCTAAGAAATCATATTTTATAACTGGAAGAAATCCATCTTGCCATTTGTCACAGTTTTTTTGCATTACTCCTTTACTCCCAAATAGATTTTAGATGTGTAAAATATGAACTTGTACTGAATTCTCCACAATCACCCATTACTTTGCCTGTCTTGTAATTTTATTCCTTGTATTTATTTATTTATATAAAGTTTTTTCATTTATTTTGTGTGTATTGCATGGTACCATATATACTAGAAATTGTATTAATAAAAATGGGGCAGTTTGAGCTCCTCAGTATTTCACTGCCAGGTATTTAACATCTCCTACCTGCTGGCAGGTATGTGCCAACACTCAATATAAATACAATAGTAATTTTCTTGATGGAAAAAATATGTACTTTAAATGTAATGATTTTATGTACTCATCTCAGGTATTATATAACTAATAAGAATAGCACAGAGAATGATTAAATAATAGCATTGATATATTCTAATACATTTACACCATTAAATAAGACCAATGTTATCTTATTAAAACAATGCATATTATTTACTCATATTACTTAGTAACTTAAAGAGTTCTTAGAAACATATCAATTTTATTAGAAAAAAAAAGCTTACTTGTCAGATTTCCCAAATTACTGAATTTGAGTACATCGTTTTCCAAAAATGTGTATTCTGGAGGGCAATTGTACATTATTCATAAATATCAACATGTATCTGTTATTTCTGAGACCATCAAAACTTGCTCTTCCTGAAAGTACTGAAAGCATCCTAGGAAGTGACTTCTAGTGCAAACCCACCAAGGGTGTAGATTAGAATTTTTGTATTCAGTTTTACTCATTATTATTAAATGTGTTTTTGATTTACTTGTTTCTTCTTGTAGAGATCACTGCATGACTTTTTCATTACATACAGGAAGAACAATTCTTGATTACCTTCCAAATGACAGGCACATATTTCCATTTATAAAAGTTTTAAATTGAACTCTGGAATGCAGGTTTTTGAAGAGCAATTGAACAGATCAGTACATCCATATTTTCTGTCCGGTTCTTTCCAACAGGCCTTCCTTTTTGATGATTCTGTCCCAATGTGTCTTCAAGATTGATTTCAGGCGCTTTTTGACAAAGCTTTGGAGCACGTTGGTTGTAGCCCTTCTTGTCCTGCATGGTTATTCTCTTTAAGAAGAGCGATTTTTAATTGAAGTTGAAAATGGGGTCCTTATCAGCCCTTTGCCTTACCTTTGCCTCCCATGCTCCACAAGATTTTGAAAATTTCACCTTCATGTGCAACTTGTCCATGTAGCAAAATCTTGCCCTGTTGTGAGTCATTCGCACGCATCACAAAAGTCTTGTACCGACTGAACTTGAAACCTCTTTATACGCGGTTGCTGTTAGTCAGGAAATCTCGCTCTGTATTTCCTGGTGCATGTGGTACAGAAGGGCGATGTCAACAGTAAAATCCAGCTCCTCAAGCCGAAACCAGAGTGACCACTTTACTCCCAGCTGTTGTTTTGTTTCCCAGTCTTCGGCCAGCAGAAATAGTAGTGGAGACCCTTGACATACCCCATTCGCCACAATAGTTCTGTGAGGGACCCATTGTACGCCAGTCAACTAGCAAAATTTAGGTAAATCCTTTGGGTTATAGTATGTAGATGAATTTCTCTATTTTGCCCTAAAAATACTCATTAACTTCAAGAAGGAGTTGCAGTCTAATCTAGTCAACTAAGGTGAAATAGAGAGGGGAATTTCTCTCTATTGATTATTCCACTGTAAAGTGAAAACTATGTGATCTGTACAAGGTCGGTCCTTGCATAATCAGCATACTGGTCTCTTTAACTCCTGTCCAGTGCTGTATTTAGCCTTTCAAGTACAATATGGTTTAAGTAGTCATCTAAATCATTATCATTATATACCACTAGTCATTATAGTTTGCAACTATATTATCATAGTCACAGAGCACAAGTGTTTGGTTAGGACACAGTTATACTTTAGTGTTGTTTTATTGCATGGAAATAGTAAATAGTTTCTTCTAGGTACTGTAAAGAAAGAGGTAAAGATAAGCATTTTACGTATACAGTAATTTGTATCTGCATAGGCACATATGATAACTATAACTTTCTTAAAATATGGTATCATAAATTAAACTTAGGATAGTATGCTGCCAGTTAAGTTCACAATATAAGAATTATTGCAGTATTTCAGTTACAAGTCATAAACAGAAGTGACACATGAATCACGGTGCTTTTGTATGTCTAAGATACTAGGCAGAATACGAATGTTCTAATGTTCACTTAAATAATATTAATAATCTAAAGCAATTTAAATGGTGGGCCAATTGCTCCCTTGGTAGCTGCAGAGCAGATCAATTGCAACATCCCGCAATCTCCCCACCACCATTTTTTTTTGTTTCAATTCATTGAGATATATACAAATGTTTATACATGATTTAAAAAGATATTGGCCAATCAAAAATGTACAAACTAAATATTGAAACTAATGTTTAACTGACAACGCAACAATCATGTCATTATGGGATGTAATTGGTCTTGTTCGTGGTCCATTTCAGTAAAATCCCATGGTGAATCTTATCCTATGGGATCGTCATTGGTGAAATCTGAATTCACAACAGCGAACTTGGACTTATTCTTGGACCTCCTATATACGTGCAGAGTACTATGTGAACAAGAAGAAAATGGGTCTGTTTGTGCTCTGCATGTCTTTCTCCACAATTCATCAAAACTGATGCAGGAAACGGTCTGCCATTATATCTGTTACACCTGCTTTTCTAAATTTGATTGCAATAGTAAAATTGAATTTTGCTCATTGAATTTTCATAGGGAAGTTAAGCTTTTGCAAAGTAAAATAACCATTTGTTTCTTTATTATATTAATGTTGTTTTGTGGGCATGCTAATGTATTTTAAAATTCCTTTTATGTTCTTGTGTAAGGTTCCAGTTCCATAGCAAGATTAGCTATACAGGTATACCCAGTGCCACCAATTTGGCAAAACCTTGGGGGTTCAAAGTTTAAATAAATAGGCAAATATGATTTCCCTACTCTGATTTCTGACTTCACAATGTATCTGTATTTAAATTAAAATTAAAACAATGTAGTTCATTTCCAAAATTGTAAAGATGTACCGATGTACCGACTGGATTGCCTGAGATGTACAATGTACCGACTGGATTGCCTGAGAGTTTGATACATTGAAATCAATTAAGCGCTACATTTAAATGTTTAGTTTAACAAATGTAAAGAACAGCAGTTTTGTATTGATCTGGATGGCATTTCTATTCATTAAATAGAAATAGGTGCCATAATAATGCTTATTGTTGGTATGAACACTGATCATCGAACAATATTACATTCCTTACTCACAAGTAAAATCCACAAGCAACAATTTCTGAGATCATAACAAAGCTCAGTTCCCTATTCAGTCTCTCTACCCGAATAGTTTGTTAATCCTTCTGAATTTTTGGCAGATTGGAGAAACGTTGAATAATATTTTCTGTACCCACAAAGATACCTGAACATATTTCATGTAAAACATGTAAGGCTGTACTGTAAGTGTTGATGATCACTGTTTATAATTAATGTTGAAACATTTACATTGGAACAATGATAGCAGAATGGAAATACAATACGTACAGTTGTTAATGCCAGTATTTTTCTATGCAAAATTTAAATGTATAAAACTGTATATTTGACCTGATGGTTTCCTGATGAAGATCTTACAGCCGATTGCTGCTTCCTCAACATTTCCAAACACTAGTTACTTCCTCCCAGCTTTTTCTTTAACATAATTCTAACGTGTCAAAGGTTCTTTGGACTGCCATGCTGCTTAGTCCTGCCTTCAAGCAGAAGTAAATTACCCAATCAGAGAAGCAAGCTTTTGGAAAACAGCTCTGTTAGGACACAACCGATCCAGGGGCAAAACTATATGTTGTGTCTGACTAGTTACTTGCCTTTAGGAGGTTCAACATACATAGGCATAGGTTTAGGGGGGGATGTTGAGAGAATGTTAAATTGTCCCCCCCAGTAATGTATGCCTGGCTCCATAGGCATAGGGGATGTGTCCCCCCCAGTTCTGAAATGAAACCTACGCCCCTGTGACATACACGATGAGAAAAAAAAAAACACATTTGTATACAAATGCTACTTTTGAAAATGTTGTTAAAATTGTAACGCATGTTAAACTAGACATTGTGTAATACTCATGATTTTTCTTTTTTTAATCTTCAAGGCTAGGGGGTGTGATCACCCCCCCAAATGGCGCCACTTGGTATACCTCACCTTGCACAAGAGAGAGGTTCCAGAACTATTTGTATATGGGGTCATAAATACATTGAATTGAATTCTGGGGATACGTTTCATGAATGCTAACACAAACATGAAAATTAGTTCAAAATTGATATAAATGTGCTATTAATCAGAAAATTGGGTTGATAGATTAACAATAAAAAAACAACACTCATAAACTCACCATATTTATTGCAATTTAAATTTGAATCTGCTTAAGTTTCTGTCTCCTGAATTATGCTATTTTGATTATTTTTAGTTTCTCCCCTAAGAACTTTCATTTTCAGAAATTTGTGAGCCCATATTAAAATTCTTTGTTTAATTTTAATGCTCTTTTTGTAGAAGTAAATCTATGCAAGGCAAGTGTTGCATTTGTTTCATGCTATGTTTCATATTTTGAAATTTAAATGAATTGATTAAATAGATAAATAAATTACCACTAGAGCAAATCTGTGGTTAGCGAGGTACACCTGTACTGTTTTGTTTTTCATAGTCATTTTGTTACAAGAAGGATATATAAAACAAGTTTTTACAACTGAAAATAGATTGTACAGAGCTTTATCTGTAGCTTCATAATGAAAGGAAAACAAATAAACTGAAAAAATCTGCTCTGGAGATATCAAGTTGTCACAATGTTTTATTCTTTTCCTGCTTCTGCAGGCTGGACAGCACAGGACAGTGGGCCGGACGTGGCCTGTAAGTTGGCAGTTGCTGACCACAGATCTAAAGAAACTGACTGGGTGCAATTGTTGCTAATTTAATGTCTTTCACACAAAACACATTCTGCAGGATCAATTTGTTTAACTCATTAATCTTACTCCACAGAAACAGCAGAACATACCATCTTTAAGAGGATTCATTGAGCTCTTTAAATTCTCGGTCATGGAGGTACTGAAAGCTGATCTTGCCAAAGATTTTATTGGATCCTCATTTAATGGCGATGGAAGCGTACTCCTGTAAAAATACATGGGAAATGCAAGTTCAAATTATAGCACAGGGAGACCCATTTCATGATTAACCAACATTAAACTATCACTCAAATATAAAGTAGTAATTGGAATAAAATGAGGATGAGGATAACATAACAATGTTGAAAAACATACAGGAACAACATTATTTTGACCTAGAGCATGAATAGACAGGGAAGAACACTAAATAAATGAAAATAAAATATTCACAAAATTCCTTTTATTTACGGATTTGAAATCAATACTGGTTTGACACACTTGAACCTGACTAGTGCAGTTGCTATGAACTATTCTTTTAAGCAAGGGCGATAGAAGAAAGCAGTGAAAGCAGAGAGCATTATTTTCCAGTACTTTCTGAATAGAAATGAAACTGCAGAATAGTGAACATTTTTATTAAATTACTTCCAGCAGTCTGTTACCATGGAAATTGTCATTCAACCCTGACCTAATCATTTTGTATTTTGCAATACTGTAGTTAGTATTAAATGCTAATTCAGCTTGTATTTGCTCTCCAGTTGCACATAATCTTGCATGTGTAAGTCACATCATATGAAGCTAATTCATACTTAACAGCTTATATAAGCTATTAGATGGGCCTAATATAACCCTAATTGTGTAATTTATTTATTTCAAGAGGAGTGCTATTTTATTTTAAATTATTTTAATGAATAAAAGTGCAGCTGTCTCGCTGAGGCAGTATTAAGCTTTCTAACAGACTTCTTTCACAATGCCACTAATAATATAGTGGGTACTTCATGTTGGCATTATGGCAGCTTGCAGTGTTCTCTGTGGCTTGTTTCAACACCAGTGATGGCAATCTGACATAATGCAGCACTAGACGTTGCTTGTTTTTTTTTTTTCCACACAGCATCTTAGGAAATGGGACTTCAAACCATGAAACCAATTAAGAGGGATCCCTTAATGCACATGAAAGGAACCATTATCATATGAATGCTGTGCGTCCTGTGGATTGATAAAACTCACACTATTCCCACAGTCTTTTGGCTTTAACTTCCTGGATCTCTTTCATCTAGACTCGGCGTGGCATTTGTCTGCTTTCATTTTTAAAGGCAATCTCTTCTTCCCAATAATCTGTGGAAATCTGTTTTCTCAATATTCAGTCCTCTTCCAGAAATGGCTTTTCCATAGCATTACTAAAGAGCAGCAAATGCTCTGCCACATACCCCACAGGGGGGTTTTAAATACGTGTTGCGTTTTCATTGAATTTCGTTTCAGCTGCAAAAGTGTTAAGCAATATAACTATTAAAGCAGAATATTAAACAGAATAAGACATGTTAATTTCAGTTCAGTATTGGGGCAAACATCATACTGTTTACATCAGCACAACCAGATAGTTTAAGTTAAAACCTGTATTTATGTCTGTACCAAGGTAGGAATATCAAGGTACATACACAAGAGTTCATTTTCCTGAGAAGTTTAAATGTTTTACTAATTTTAAACTTTAATCAATTTTACATTAATTATTTGGGCTCGATATGTATTAGAGTGAGACAGACAGATAAAATAGGCAGAGGTCTCTCCAGGAACATTAAACAACTTTTATTCACAATGTAAATAAATATCAAAATTTGGCTTGGCAGGCCAAAATATCACAACTTCCAAAGTATAAATATTTGCTGTAGCAAAATTTTATTTCTCTCCTAGCCCAGGTACTACTGCTGCTTCTATCATCTGCTGTCTTCACAGTCCCTCATTCCCTTCATACAGTGCAGTCAACTGTTCCATTAACTTCAGCTGCTCTCTACACAGGGCTGCATCTCTGCTATTATAGTTTTTACTGCTAGCACGAAGAATCTTCCGTCAGATAAGTCCCTACCATATATCCATATAAAGTCAATGGAGCTAAAGCCATGCAAACTTACAGAAAATGGGTGAGCTTCAGCAGCTTCTATTATCAAATGTTAAAGAATACAATGAAAACCCATAGAGTACAATATGGTTCTCATACAGCTAGAGCATCCCACTTCGCTGAACGGAACCTTACCTGGACCGAGGGGTGGGCTGCTGAGAAGTGGGATTGTGTGAGAACTTGTAGTTGATGGCAAACCCTATCCTATGCCCTTTTTAAGTGAAGGTTCAGAGGCTGCTGATGGAACCCTGTCCATATTGTGCACATCTCCTTACTTGCAACCGCTTGCTTGGTGTGGTCAGGGCCCATGCAAGCTACACAATATGATTGCCTTGACAAGCCTCACACTGGTGGAAACTTCCTGACTGAGACTCCTTGCTGTGGTTGAATATTACTTTAAGAGATATAGTATCTATGTATATGTCCCATGCCATGGGTGTACTGGCAAGGGATCACCCTAATCAAATACTATGCCACTCTGATATTTACAGAGAACTCAAATATACACCCTCCACCATACAGGACGTCTGGATCTCGGCACACCAGCAGGACACCAGGTAAAGATAAATGCAACAATGTTTTATTATACACAATGAGCAACAGTAAAAGACAGTTACGGGCAACACATAATTCTTATAAATGGGAATGCAGTAACAAATAAAGAACTATGCGTAAACCTATTTAAACATACCTTTATGAAAGACTATAAAAATGTCCCTAACTAAAACTAAATAATAATTTCCCTTATAGTAGCCAGAAGGAGCATCACTGGAATGTCTGCAACACAAACACATAGGACAAATAAATCACATTGAAGTTCAGCTCTAACAGATAGCTGCCAGTAAGTTCGATCAGTTTAGTCCCTTCTCTTATCTTATCCTTGTCATGAACACGAATAGCCCTCCAAGTCACTCATGCTTCCCTTAGTTGGTGCTGCTGTGCTTCTACTTCTCCTTGTGGAAAATGCTGTGTGCAACTGGTCCAACTCTTCCTCCTTATGTGTGGCAGGGGTCTGGAGATCTCTCCGCCTACATCTGCCGGCTGGTTCGCTCTCTCAGCCCACCGACTGGTGCGCTCTCTCTCTCGGTCCACCGGCTAAAGTGCTCTCTCTCTCAGCCTGCTGGCTGGTGCGCTCTCCCGGCTGGGGTACTGGGGTACAGAGGTACAGAGGTACACAGCCCTTCACACCCATCCATGGCCCCCCGAGCTAATCATCTAGTTAGGGAAGCTTGAGCTCGTGGGGCTGCCCACCTTCCCCCACCCTAACACAGGCATACACAGCGGTCAGGACACGCACCCATCTCCTGCTCACCCGCTCTTCCGCTCACTCGGCCCCAGGGCGGAAGGCCGGTCACTCACCCCCTCCTACGCCGCCTCTCATCCCTGACCTCACCCCAAGTATTCCCCCGGCCCCTCTCCTGCCCAGGGAGAGCCACCGCCTTCACCTCCCATTCTGCTGTGGCTCTTGCTCTGTCTCTTGCTGCCTCCTCTCCAGTCTAGTCTTTCTTGTAACTTGGGGACCCTGTTTTTAGCTCCCCACGTGGGTTGGGGTGCAGTTGAAGAGAGTCAGTCTGTCAGGGCTGACAGGATTAACTTGTAGTTAGTAATCAAAACACATGTGAAAGTAATAAAGTAATAAAACATTAAAGCAATTAGCAATTAGTGAAAAACTCAATAGTGAAACGTGAATAAGGTATTTAAACAAAAATACATAAGGAGCAAAAAAGCATACATTTAGAATAAAGCAGTGAATAATAAAAATACATAAAAAACAACATAAGTATAGTAAACAAGCTGCCAGTGTATGTGACATACAGCACTGGAAAAAATTAAGAGACCACAGCACATTTTTCTTAAATCAGCTTCTCTATATGTATGGCAGCCATTCCATTCCATTGATGTTTTTATTTGGAATTTGGGAGAAATGTTGTCAGTAGTTTATAGAATAAAACAAAAATGTTCATTTTACCCAAACACATACCTATAAAAAGTAACACCAGAGAAACTGATCATTTTGCAGTGGTCTCTAAATTTTGTCCAGAGCTGTATATAGCTATACTGCATGCTCAATTATAGAGTTATACACAGGTATATAAACATAAAATGAGCAAAGCTCCAGTCATCAGTCACAGTGAAGTGTGCTGAAGGGCAACGAAGTGCAATGAACCTCTCTGAAGCATGCTAAGCTGCACCAAAATGCACCAAGGCATACTGAGCCATACACAGGTTCGCCAAAACACAGCCAGACATACTGAAGTGCAATGACGTGTGCCAGAGTATACTAAGGTGACGTGTACCAAGATCGTGGAACACTGAGCATCAGACCGAAGCTAAATGTTGGTGAACCAGGGTGCGTCGAGTATTGACACTGAGGCCGGTGTCGGAGAGGCTAATGACATGCCTGGCTCAAGACACTGCACTCTACAACGGGAAGAATGTAGCTAATGGGGAAAAAAAAGGCCAACAGAGTAGTGGAGATACAAGGTTTTACATTCACATATGCTTTCCATAAAATAAAATGGAAATATAAATAAATCACGTTACCTTGATATTTAGATCTCACTTATGCAGAAATACATATTCCAACAGGGGAAATAACATTACATTGTCCATATGTGCTCAGTTCAATGTCTGTAAAGTATCTTTAGTATAAAGTATATCCTTCCATTGCATAATGGCATAGGAATTCAGATTAGGATCCAATTGCACACCATCTGAAGAATCTATACTACTAACTCTTGGTTTGCATATCCTTACTGCTTTCAGAAATCTGAAATCTAGCTAAAACTGGATTGCTTATTTAGCATCTGGGCAGCTCTAGTTCCAGTGATTGGTATGTATGTATTTATTCAGCAACCATTATGTCTTTCAGACAAGTTCAGCATCCACGACACAATAAGCTATAATCAGGGGGAAGCAAGGTTCAAAACTTTGTATATCCTTACAAATATATAGTAAATTATGGTCATCATATTAAGTCACAAGGTCACCCTTAAGTCATTCAACAATGTTAAAGAATTCAAATGTAAGGTTTCAAAAACAAAGCCCAATAATGTAACTGTCTTACTGGATATGGCATCAATATTTACTTTGAATTCACATGTTATAGAACAACAACTTTACAATCAAAGCGTTTCCACCTTAAGGCACTGATTCTTTCATTTTGAATGGTAAACCACCTCTGATTCAGGTATGGTGTCATTTCAGACCTTGTTCTAAGGTACAAAATCAATCTCCAAACTCACAAATAAATAACTTAGTTGACAGAATATTGCAAAAGTTAATAAAGAGAGATGTTATTTCTCAGTGAGTATGAATGTAACATATTTATTTGTTACTGACAACCAACTGAGGGGAAATACATGTCCTCTTACTTGAAAGAGCGTCATGTTTATTACGCCCCTGGATACATTGTCTTCATAGAGTTTATAGTTGTATTCTTCAGAAGGTTATATACAGTGAGGGAAAAAGTATTTGATCTCCTGCTGATTTTGTACGTTTACCCACTGACAAAGAAATGATCAGTCTATAATTTTAATTGTAGGTGTATTTTAACAGTGAGAGACAGAATAACAACAAAAAAATCCTGAAAAACGCATTTCAAAAAAGTTATAAATTGATTTGCATGTTAATGAGGGAAATAAGTATTTGACCCCTTCGACTTAGTACTTGGTGGCAAAATCCTTGTTGGCAATCACAGAGGTCAGACGTTTCTTGTAGTTGGCCACCAGGTTTGCACACATCTCAGGAGGGATTTTGTCCCACTCCTCTTTGCAGATCCTCTCCAAGTCATTAAGGTTTCGAGGCTGACGTTTGGCAACTCGAACCTTCAGCTCCCTCCACAGATTTTCTATGGGATTAAGGTCTGGAGACTGGCTAGGCCACTCCAGGACCTTAATGTGCTTCTTCTTGAGCCACTCCTTTGTTGCCTTGGCTGTGTGTTTTGGGTCATTGTCATGCTGGAATACCCATCCACGACCCATTTTCAATGCCCTGGCTGAGGGAAGGAGGTTCTCACCCAAGATTTGACGGTACATGGCCCCGTCCATCGTCCCTTTGATGCAGTGCAGTTGTCCTGTCCCCTTAGCAGAAAAACACCCCCAAAGCATAATGTTTCCACCTCCATGTTTGACGGTGGGGATGGTGTTCTTGGGGTCATTCCTCCTCCTCCAATCACGGCGAGTTGAGTTTGATTTTGGTCTCATCTGACCACAACACTTTCACCCAGTTCTCCTCTGAATCATTCAGATGTTCACTGGCAAACTTCAGACGGGCCTGTACATGTGCTTTCTTGAGCAGGGGGACCTTGCAAGGGCTGCAGGATTTCAGTCCTTCACGGCGTAGTGTGTTACCAATTGTTTTCTTGGTGACTATGGTCCCAGCTGCCTTGAGATCATTAACAAGATCCTCCCGTGTAGTTCTGGGCTGATTCCTCACCGTTCTCATGATCATTGAAACTCCACGAGGTGAGATCTTGCATGGAGCCCCAGACCGAGGGAGACTGACAGTTATTTTGTGTTTCTTCCATTTGCGAATAATCGCACCAACTGTTGTCACCTTCTCACCAAGCTGCTTGGCGATGGTCTTGTAGCCCAATCCAGCCTTGTGTAGGTCTACAATCAGCAAGATTTCTGGATCCCAGGTGTCTTTTATACAGGTAACGAGCTGAGATTAGGAGCACTCCCTTTAAGACAGTGCTCCTAATCTCAGGTCGTTACCTGTATAAAAGACACCTGGGATCCAGAAATCTTGCTGATTGATAGGGGATCAAATACTTATTTCACTCATTAATGTGCAAATCAATTTATAACTTTTTTGAAATACGTTTTTCAGGATTTGTTTGTTGTTATTCTGTTTCTCCTTGTTTAAATACACCTACCATTAAAATTATAGACTGATCATTTCTTTGTCAGTGGGCAAACGTACAAAATCAGCAGGAGATCAAATACTTTTTTTCCTCACTGTAAGGTAGTGCAGTTACTTTTGTTTCTTATTCTGATTGAAGAAATCAAGTTCAAATATGTTGTTATCTTGTTCTAGTTGTACTGGATCTGTATGAGAGCGATTTCCACTCGTTTATTGTAAACTGTGAGTAAAATAGATAAAAACTGCTCCATGTTATATTGACAAATTATTATCAAGATGTGTTAAAGGATTGTAATGACCTTGCGAAATAATATTAAAACAAGATGACATTTAATGTAATTCAGTGCAGGTGTTCAGTTACATTGAAAACAAGCCAATGTAAATATGTTTCTCAACAGAGAATATTGTAATACTTGGAGTCCTCAAAAACATTTAGCACTGTTATCCATGCCAATCTCTCACAAAACGCTAGGATGACCTTACATATTCTAAAATAATTTAATCGTAGGAAATCATTAAACATTGGCTTCAAAGAGCCGTTTTATAGGACAATTGACAGATTAGATATGAATGAAGTATGAGTAATCTGATTTCATGGCAATTATTTTAATCTTATTTATGCATTTGGATATAGATGTGTTTAATCCCATATTGTGTAACGTACAGTGTTTATGTTCCATTTGGAAAAATAATAGATTTACAATATATACAATATGTGCAATAAGAAATATATTTTATATATTGTAAATATGAGTCTTCCATATGAGGAGATGTATAAATCTAGACACCGAATTATTTGAAGGAATTTGTTTCCCTCTAAAGTATACAGTCCATGGCAATATGGTGTTTCAATAATTAATAGTGCTTATTCTGTATGTTTTACTGATGCATTTTAAATCCCAAAATGATTAATCCTTAGGCTTCTCTAAATCCCTTTACCTATGTCAAGCGATGATTTGCCAAGAATGCTGCTTCTCTTAAAGTGTTCAAACCCTAAAGAAAGTGATCACATATCACAAGTATGTTTTTTTAAACTTCCTCCAGGGTTAGGTTAGGTTTTCCATGGCTGGCTTGGAGAAATATCAGCAGCTACCCCCTTTACTCCAATTACAATAAGTCCCATAAAAAGACATTTCTGTGATGCTTTAGACAGATGAAGTGTTTCAAGGCTTTTTCTTCTAGAGACAACATAGTATGGGGATGTGCTTGCCACTGTCGTAGAGATATGTTGTACATAAGAAACATAAAATAAAAAAATAACACTTTCTGACTGTACAGACTAATTATTAGAACTATTTCCACTGTTACATGTATTCAAGGACATGTTACTTATTTACTCTGATAGACAGTAAAACAGATTGGGATTCTGTAATTGTCAGGATCAAAGTGGGACATCTTTCGACTGATTGATAGTTGCGTATAGAATAGCATGAAAAATTCTTACCCCAAGCAGTTACATATTACACATTACAAATACTGCCTCTGGAAAGCACGGGGGTGTCTTGTGAAGCGTGCTGTCACTCACATTAAACACTGCTTAACACTGTTTACAATTTGAATTTGAAATTTTAAAAATGAATGCAAGGGAGCGTTACTTTAGAGCTATTAGGGGAAATATATGTATTTATTTCACTAGTGTGGAGTCAATAAATATGTTTATTGTAAAGACATCCAATTTCTGTATTATTTTCATTCACTGCTTTTAATTATAGTTGGGGTTCTGGATTTTGATTCTGATTTATTTGTTTTGTATTTGTCTCATTTGTTTGTTTTAGTAATGTTTAGGTATTTGTCCAAATGCACATGTTTGACTAAAGTAGCTGGTGCTTTTATCCTCCCCAGATGATTTTCCATTCATTGAATTATCCTAAAACCCTTACAAACCGACGAATCTTAAAACATAAAAAAAATAAAGAACACTTTGGCCGATTGTGGTTGTTTCCACTTAGATCTATAAACCAGCATTTTCCAACAACAAATAATGGTGAAATCATTTTTTGCTTTACATAAGAAAGTCTTAAAAGGTTTGGACAGATTGCACTCAAACTTTCAGAAACTTTAACTCTAATTTGAAACTGCATTGGTGTTGTACTTAGTAATGGAAAGAGGGTCTCTTTCTCTAATGTAGCTCATGGCCTTTTTCCAAACTACTTTAGACTTGTGTATTTTGGAAGATTCGCCAGATTTTTGTTTCAGTGCACTGGTGACAGATCTCAGCAAACAGACACGTCTCTACCTGCCTAACAAAGCTGTTTCAGGGCCATGTCTTCCTTCTCTTTCTTAAAGCTCACATTTTGATTTGTTTTTTAATTGTTTTACATCAGAGGAGACATGCAGATTTTTAAAAACAAATGAACAATGTACATACACACAGTATCTTAACAAACTGCTTGAACATTGTGAAATTTGAATCTTTTTATCTCATTGTTAAGCAGACATAAATACAGACAGATAAATATTTACACATGTTTATCTTTTTTTTTTTTTTTTTAATAAGCTAGTTCACATACTAACTAGCCTAATTAGACTCATGAACTGTTTTAAGTATTTCCTTAGTAGAACACAGTATGCTGGTAAACTATCCGATTTTACTCAGTTGAGCAATGGAAAATATTTGCCAGTCATCCACAATTCCTCTTAATTGCTTTCCCCTGTTTTATTTGTTTAATGACCACCAACATTGTTAATCTCCCTCGGGGTTACAATGTGTAGCTCAACTCAGTGTCACTAAGGGCTAAACCAAATCAAAATGTTGACCTACCCATGAATTGCAAAGTACAAATCTTTACCCTGTTCCAGTTTAATTTATTATTAGAAGCCACGTTCCACTATTTATGAATGAAATCACAATAGAGTACAACTTCGTAATTTGTGATTCACCAGTGGGTCAAAGTTTTGAGTTAGTCCAGCCCTAAAACCACTGCCTGTATAATCTACATGTTCTGTATTTTACTTGATATGTCAGTGGTTGCTAAGTGATGATTATTAAGTCATCAACTCTAGAGATAGATTGTTAAATCCAACTCGGAAATGGCTAATGAAAAATTATAAATATGCTATATGACAATATACAGAAAAAGTGCGATATGTGCCTGAGCATTAAAATTCAGTACATAGTAGATAACTTACTCCATGTTTGAAATTGCCCTATTGGATCCACTTTGTTCTGTAAAAACAGATCTAGGAAACATATAGAACTGATTATGAATAAAAGCTTCAATCTTAAAATTAGGAAAAATGTGTGAATAAGCCAGAAATTGTCTTGAAATAACTGTTGCACATGCCTGGGGCTATAGGGCCAAGAATGTAAACAACTCAAGTCTAGCGTTCAGAAGCCTTTACAAGTCACCTGTATTTTTCTTCAAATATCTTGAGATTCAGTTTGTTTTGAACTGAAATGCTCTCACTTGTTTAGACTATATCATTACTTTGGATAGGCTATAGTACATCTCATATTTTGATTTCAGAAGTGTTTTAATTGTGTTAATAATAATTTGAAGAAAAAGATAATGATGAAAAATTATATATATATATATATATATATATATATATATATATATATATATATATATATATATATATATATATATTACACTTTAATCACATAATCCACATCATTTTGCCATTGTATTCAGCTAGTCTTAACATAAACTGTTTATATACAGCTTAGCAACATCAAATTAAAATATGAACTAAGTAGCACATAGGCCTGCAGTTGTATTAACTGCTGTTTAAAAGTCAATTAGAAAGTGTTCCTGCATTGATAAGATCTGGACTGTTTAAAGATGGTTAATTCGTCTGCATTTCATCTGGGTAAACATAATGTTAAAGCACAAATACTGTAGTTTTAGTAAATTCAGGGCAGACACATCACTATCTGAGGTGATCTTAAAAACAAATGTGTCCAAGCAAAAGGCCCTTTATTAAAACAAGATGCAGCTATTCATGTTCACAAACGTTATATAAATAAACAATGCAGAAATGAGACAGGGGGGGAAAAAAAAAAACATATTCTCTAAATGCTGTCTGGGACAAAAACAAAGTCTGTCAAGTCTGTGTTCTGAAGCATAATAGCCTGGGATCTGCACAAGAATTAATTCCCCAAACGAGGAGGGGAAGAAAAGGTTGATAAAGTGTTCTTGGCTTAGATGCAGAGAACGTATCATTACCAGATGATGTAGTGTGGGTGTCAGCCTGTGCTGTATTCATTGACGGAGACTTGCCTCTTTTCCTTTTTTCCTCCTTCTTGTGGTTCCTTCTCCTTTGGAAAAGGAGCACAGAGGGAGTTATCTACCAATTGTCATCCATTGAAAGAGGACTGACGGGACCCTCCCTTTCTTTGCCCCCACCTCCTCGTCCAGCTTCACACACCTGCTTTGCTTTGGCTGAGCACTTTTTTAGTGCAATTACGCCTCGGCCTTGAGAGCTGCACTTCTAAAACCCCCACTGGATTTGGGAAACAAAACACCCCCAAAAAACAAAAGAACACAGGTATGGTTTCTTGTAATCAAAGACATGTTAGAAAGGAGCAGCCCTCAAAAAGCACAGGGCTTTTGGGATGGTTGTAAAACTCTAACTTTTGCAGAAAGTGAAACAAGGTGGAGCTTTATTTATTTAATCCTTGCAAAGGAGAAGAGGTAGGATGAGATTTAACTTCTGGGGCTTGTTTATTGTAGTTACTTTTTTTTTTTACATGTTCTGTTGTATTCTGTGTTTCAAATTGTTTGTTTTTTCTTCAAAGAACTGAAAATAGTGTAGAAATGTGAAGTGTAATTTAAACAAACACAGAGTAAACTGTAAGGGATTTTCTTCATGATGAAAGGAGAATGGACAAGAGAAATGTATTAGGGGTGGTCTAATGGATTATTTTCTGACAACACAATTAATTGTTGATTTTTGAATTTTATATTGTGGAGTTTAATAGTTGAGCAGTGGGAATACTTGGATATTTCAAGATGTGAAATTTGCTTCAAATGTTCATCATAATTTGAAAACTAGGACTCCAGTGTTCACCTTGCATACACACGCAAAGAGCTGTGGTGTCTCCTCGGGAATGGCTCAGGTTGTCAGAAGCTCAGGCAATGCAATTGCCAGACAAGGTATCTGTCACCAGAGTTGACTAAACTAAAGGTTTCCAGACCTGGTGGAGAGCTATTTTCTGGACTTGGCTTGTGTTAATATTAGTGAGCCTTGAAAGAGCTGGTTTTTATGTCTCACCATATACATTGCACATGTATAAACAAACAGAAGCCAGAGAGATGAATAGATAAATCAACTCTTGACAAGATAGAAGTAACAAAAATGTGTGTATATATATATATATATATATATATATATATATATATATATATATATATATAGCCTTTTTGGGGGCAATATTTATTTATGATTGATCTTTTTTGCTTTGTTATAATTGTGGTTAGAACATTTGTTTTCAAAATATATAGCCTGTGTCGCACAAGTTTCCATTGTAAAATGTATTACCTCAGTGAGACTATATACTTGGCTGGCATACATTTTCTTTTTGGTAGTTTTGAATTTCAGCTTTTATTTTTTTGGTTTATTCAAATTGCTTTTCTACTTAAAAAACATGAATGTATGTATTTATTTATTTATTTTCCCAGCTGCACGTCCCTAAATTCTTATGCCCTCGGCAACCAAATATAAAGGGAGGAGCTCCTTTGAAGTAAATGAAAAATACCTGGCATTGGTGCCACATTTAATTCCTTAATAAGATAGTTTCCTTTTATTGAAGTGTGCCAGGAAGATAATTTCCTATTTGGACACAATAACAGTTTTCTGAAACGAGAGGAACATGTGAAGCAATACTGGAAATAAGCAAGCCTTGCCCCAGATGTGATCTGGCAGCTCATTAGTTACATCTGGAAGGTGACTGTTTTGTGGAAAAGAATTGCATAGCTTAGACCAACAACTGGTCAGCATATTAGCCAGAAAAAACAGGGGAAAAAAATGTTAGATGTTTGCTAAAACAACAGTAATGTATCAAACTGTGAGTGCTGTCAAATGACTTGTTTAAGGACAAAGACAACCAGATAATAAGTCTGCATAGAGGGGAGAAAGGGGGTGGGGGTGCCGAAGCTAGTCTCTTGCAGCTGTTAACTCTTAGGTGTCAAATCAATGGAATGTAAATATACACATTGCAATTAAACCCCCAGCTGTGAAATTATTCATGTTTTTGTTAATTATTTGTATTGGCTGCTGTATTATATTTTCCATAAAGCCATCACACTGCTTTAAAAACATTAGGTTACTGCCTTTATTAGGACATCTGTTAATCAAGGTTTTCAGTTTCAGCACCCAATTGTAATACTACTGGATATAATAGTAATGTAATAGTGCTCTATACTTTAGAAACTGAATGTAATAATGTAGGAGTCAACGCCCCAGTTTGAGCTGAAAGTCAAACGTTCCCTTTTAATCGCCTGTCTGTTACATTCATATGCTTTTATGGTACAGTGCATACTTCAGGTTTTAGTGCTATGTGGGTGTGATGCTGTGATACTGGAAAGTGAAGCTTTTCCCATCCCATTATGTAAAGCTAATGTTTCAGCACATTAACAGTACTTATCACATTATGCCAAATATACTTCTTGATTACTTAGCATGTGACTGTGTTCTTGTGTTCTATGCAGTACGAAGATCATTCATGAATCTCTACATCCAAACCACATATTGTTATAGATGCTACAGTGTGCCTTTAATGTTGTCACTGTCACACAAATCTCCCTACTACTTCTGGCTTGAAGCCCACTTTACAACCCTGGAAGTTAGACTCGTCAGAATCCAGGAAAAAAAATAGATGCACCCAACCACACTACCTCTCCCCCCCCCCCCTCTCTCTCTCTCTCTCTCTCTCTCTCTCTCTCTCACACACACACACACACACACACACTCTCTCTATCTCTAACAGACACACACACACTTACAGCATGTATGAAGAATTTAAATACAATATACCCAGAAGTATTGCCATTTGTGGTCTCTTTAAAATATGCAATTTATAATAAAACATCTAATTTAACACACACCTCTGAACAGACTGCAAACTCTTGACAGTCTGAGTGAATGATGTCACCACAGCAGGCTCACATGTGCAGCAAGCCCTTTTGAATTTAATTAAATGTATTTATATTTGAAAGCCTTCACATAACAACCTTTAAACATTGGTGAGTTCAGCTGATCAACTGGAGGGCCAAGTCTAAATCTTTACTGTGGTGCAATAAACTGTTTTGACTGACTGGTAATAGTCACTTAATTTATTCCATGAAATTGGAATTTGCTTTTCAGCACATTCAAGATTTTCTGTGTGGAAGGCTCAGACATTGGGTTTGATGGAATGAGTTTAATCACATCATACACTACACCTGAGAAGTATGCACAAATGTAATATTTCCAGCTGTGGCCTGTTTAGAGCTGTAATGAATTGATGAGGCTCAATGCAGTTTCAATAAACTCTAGAGTTTTCAGGACACAGATTAAACTTGGATATGGACATGTAGGCAGCAATTTAATGCCAAGCAGCTCCATTTGATGGGTAGGCCTATGGTGTTTTTCTAGGTTCTTAATATATAGTTAGTGGGATAACTCTTGCTGTGGTCCTCATAACACAGTGTATAGGGTTCAATCTGTGTCCACTCCCATATACCCACCAATTGGTTTGATAAGCTTGGTAAGTCCCATGATGTGGTGGGATTTATTGCCTCTTTAACTGTGAGCAAATAACTCTTAATATGTGCAGCACCATAAAATCATTGTGTGTTCAACAAAACAAAATCATACTGCTAATAAGGGAAAACTATGACTCAAATTCCTCTTTAAAGACTAGATGCTAATATGTGGGTGGGAAATACCACACAAAGTGGCAAAATACTTTTCTGTTATGAATTAAGAACAGTTGCTACAAATCCAAGCAGACTGTCTGCACTTGTTTTAAAAACTTTTTTGAAAACGTCATTTCTTGTAGCTTGTCGTTGAAGCCCCTCTGTAGTTGTGTAACAGAAACCTTCTGCCATGTCATGATTTTCCTGGAAATTATGTCCTAATGAAGCATCTGGTTTTGAATTGATTTTAGGGTAAAGATATATTTTCTCTGAAAAGTGTCCGTATATTAATTTCATCCTGCACATTAATGCATTGGAAAATACACCTAGCCTCTCATATTTTGCTAAAGACCCATGATGTATCATGTAAACAAACAGTAACATCTACAGTAACTGAAAACAATCAAAGTTAATGATTACTTTAAAGTTTTCAACTTGAAAACCCTGTAAAGCAGACAAACATAAAAACTTCCTGAAATGAAAAGGAAATAAATAGATAAAAACAATTAGAAAAATTGAAATTAAAAGTGAATAATGGATGCATTGTAAGTTTATCTTTCAATATGCATGACTGTGCATGAAATCAAATGACTTGCATATAGCCAAAGGGAATTTCTTTGTAATCACAGCTGTTAAAGTGAAGGTTATGTTTCCTTTTTTCTTTTTTTTTTCTTTTTTTTCTTGTTAATTTGAAAAGGTCTTTCATGGCCATCCTCTCAACAATGTTTTATTATAAATGGCTCTTGTATTGTAATTATTTGATGTAATGTGAAAACATTTACATCTATCAGATCCTGACCCATAGTTATTTGGACTGTTCTCATTGCCTTTGATTTGTCCAATTCTTACTTTGTCTATATATGCACTGAACATGTATTAAACAAATAGAAACAAAAACAAAAATCCTACATGAAAAATTTGGAATTTAGTTCACAGATAATCATTGAAACAGGTTAATACAACAACATAAATCCTGACAGTCTAGTTGAGCAATAATAATAATAACACACATTATTATTATTATTATTATTATTATTATTATTATTATTATTATTATTATTATTATTATTATTATCATCATATATCTGTGTTTGTGTGTTACATCTGTAGCCTTTTCTTTCTTTGATATTCTGTCCTTTGGACACCCTTAGATAATAAAGGGATTTCTACAGAAAGGGAAACAATAAATTTAAAAAGATCAAAAGCAGTATTACTTTGACTCTTTCCATGCTGTTAATGAACTACTCTTCCTAAGCAAAACTGAGCCTTGCACGCTGCCAGATTGTTGTCAGCCTCCTATATTAAACAGGCCTCAAGCTAGGTTCATTTGGGAGCTAAGCTGTCAGCCTCTTCCATTCTGCCCAAATGAGAAAGATCAGACCTCTGTAAAAACAAGCCTGGGGTAAAAACCTTGTAAAAAATGCTTCTGGAATTCTAGCAAAAACTCTTTCTGTGATTATTAAAGCAAAAACACAAAACTACAAAGGAACTTTTAAGGGCTCATTAGGGAACATTTTCTTTGGGATGGAGAAATTATTTAAGAGGTGTTGAGATATATACCCTCACTTGTATAGAACTTAAGAAATTGTGTGATTTTGGAGAAATAAAGGGTGCACCACTGCAATACATTTGCAAACAAAGGATCAAGTTCTTAATGCTTGCTATGATTTGAACTCTCTGTGATGAATATCATGGTATTATTTAGCTTTGATAACTAGGCTGGTGTTACCAGAGCTGTTTCATGTGCCAGTACTTTCAAGAGTGGTTATGTTATATTAATTTGGATGATTGAAAGCAGGGATCATATTACCAGACTACAAGAATGATGTTCATGTAGAAAGAGAAAGACAATGTGTCACGATTGCCTCGGGGAGCTCGGGAACAGGGGACCCAAATGCAGTGCTGGATCGCGGGATGGTTGGACAGGTGTGGGTCGGGTACCGGCAGATCAGGGCAAACAAGGGCTGGGCGAAGACGTGGTCATGGTCGTGGTCACGGGCGATGGTTGGAGGAACAAGGGCTCGGAGAGGAACAAGGGCTCGGAGAGGAACAAGGGCTCGGAGAGGAACAAGGGCTCGGAGAGGAACAAGGGCTCGGAGAGGAACAAGGGCTTGGAGTCGCAGGCAGAGCTGACGAAGTGAGTCCTGGGTGAGGGGTTTATAAGGGGGAGCAGGAACCAGGCTTGGGAGGTACAGAGCGAATGGGAACAGAGGGATGGAACAGGAGTGCACATGGGGGACCGGAATGTTAATTGACAGAGTGAAGAAAGCAGGGAGAAGGCAGGGAATTGGCGGCCCCTAGTGGGGATAGAGGGGGAGCGCTAGGGGACCATGACACAATGGTCTTTTCCCAGTGTAAATGTCACCAACATACATGTGGAAAAGTGATCCTTTTGGATTCTTGCAGCTTTCCTCTCTTTTAATTTCTATCAGTTGATTGAACATTTATTCTTGCAGACTTCAACACAAATCCTATAAGTAGCCTATCAATGTATCAGAATTCATACTGGGATATATACCTGTTGAGCAATGTAGTACCTCTACTTTTAATTAAAATATCTCAAGGAATATCTTGCATGCACAAGAATAGGGATTGTTTCCAAATGTCCTTTGGCTATTGGTAAAGTACATGAAATATATATATATATATATATATATATATATATATATATATATATATATATATATATATGTGTGTGTGTATTTGATGAATAAGTGGATAATCAATTGATAGTTATTTCGTATCCATCCTCTCTAGACTTATGTAGAATCCAGCTATTAATGGCTGAGAACAAACTGTGAGCTTTCAGGCTAGATCTAAATGTTGTTCTTTTATTTTGTATTGTACTGATATCAGTAATTTGAGCTGTGTCATCAATCAGTCAAAATCCTAGAAAATGATCAAGAAGATTCTATAAGCCAATTTCCAATTTTGTTGCCAAGCAGGTGTCATTAGAAAATCTAAAAAAAGATAGTTGGTAGATACTTTATCAAGTCTAGACATGTTGTCTGTCTTGGATATGCTTAGGAATTACATTCCAAATGACAAGATAAAACCTTGTGATAATGTGTGAGGAAAGTTGGTTGGTTCGGTTGTGCTGGATGCTTTTCAGTATTGCATTTGTGTTTCTGAAAATGTGAGATTAAAGTATGTTTTACATATAGTGCATTTTAATGTTCTATTTGAAAGAAAAAACCTTCTAGAATCTTCTTGTAATGAACTTCTGTTCTTCACTGATATATTTGTTAATACAATATTCAAGAATCACAAGTTAGACAGTCCAAGGCACACGTTTGAATGAACTCATGGAAAGGTACATTCTGGAGGTACCAACAGGGATGTGCTGGACTCTTAACAGCCATACAGGCAACAGGGATATCTAAGGAGCAGCTGGAAAGGTACATAAACTCCATTAACTTTGGATTGACAGCAATGAATAGGGAATCAAATAACATTCATCAGATCCCAAGACAAACATAATGTCTGCCAAGGTAAAAGAGCCTGGGCTGTCACTCAAACCAGACACAATATTACTTCCCTCCTGAAATGTTTTTGTTATTGTTTTTTTTTTTTTTTTTTTTTTAATTCAGTGGCAAGTTCAAGGTTTCATATTTTATTATCGTCCATCTATAGGAATAACTCTTTCAATAGCACAACAAGTAAAAGCTTTAGATACTGCATTTCAGTGAAGATACAGTGCAAGTGTGTCAGCAGAGTGGAGCAGATGTCTGGTAGAGAAAAGCTGTAGAAGATCACCACACATTCATAGAGACTAGGAATTGCTAGACCCCTCTGATTTAAAGACAAAGAAGCCCAATTATATTTCTTTAATCACTGTTTTTCTTGTATTTTTTGTTTTCCTTTGAGGTTTCCTGTACCTATTAATTCCAAAGCAACTTCAAACCTAAGAACACTCTGAAATGTCCCCATAATAACATATTTTGGTTTTGAAGAATGTGGTAGCTAAAAAGGCCTGTTGCTTTACATTAAAAGCCATATTTGTTCAATTCTAAAGCCCCCGATATGTAACCTGTGGATTGAATGTAGCACTTTTACTGACTTAATTTGGAAACTAAAGAGATGCATGTTCAAGTAACTCCTTACACCTGTGCATTATGTATATATAAACGATTAGGTTGATTTAATCTAAAATTTGATATGCCTGCTAATACCAAACTATAAACCTGTACTTAATATTGTTTTTAAGGAAGCAGCCACTGAGTACATATTTGTACCTTTTTGGTGGGTACACGGTTTTTATCTGATCCTAGGTGTAGAATTTTTTGTGAATATGAACTTTGCCTAGCAGTTTGTGTTTTGTGTGTGTGTGGGCAGTTACATACCTGATGGAAATGTATTGTCCGAAAACATCAGCATAATTCTTATGCATATATTATAAAATGTACGAATCTTTAGGAAAATATCACTAAATCTTCTCCAATATACCAATGGAAGCCAAGCATAGCATGTGAAGATCAAGTCTGTAGCTTGGTCAAGTGACAGTAAAACAGATACAATCAGGTGTGAATATTAGATTTGTCCTGTACTCTATGATTCAAAGTTAATAGTAGCAGTTTAATCATAGCCTATGTATGTGCTCACTCATTGTCAGTGCTACTAAGTCTTTATTCCACGGTCATTATCAAGAAAATCAGAGAGAGCACAACTGAAAATTAGTATTTATTCTATTTCAACAGCATGTAAAAAGGGTGGCAGCTGGCAGATCCATTATTATCATCCATAACATCCATAAAAGTATTTATTATGGTCCCAATATAAATTGGCAGTATGCAGCAGACAAGATTATTATTTTATAAATTGTTATTTTGATAGGGTGCAATGCAGAACTTGTAATTTATTGGGAAAACGTGGTTATATTTCTAAACAGTACTGTTTGATACAACAAAAGTTCACCTACAATGGATTGATCCATTCCTAAAACATATTCTGATGCACTGGGCTTTTTACATCACAAGATGCATCCTTGTGCATATTTACTGCGTGATTCTGTATGATTAAGGCAGTAATCCTACATAAAGAATACTGTACTACCATTTATTTACTTAAAAGTTGCTGTCTGGGATTGCATTATGGCTGGCCTTGTTCTGAAAGTGATACTGGGGGAAATAATTGCAGGGAAGGTCTCTTACTCATTTATGTTATATTTCAAGCATTACAGAGAGAGAAAGCAAATACAAATAACCTCCAAACACATACATAACACAAAGATGGATAGGGAAATCACACGGAAAGGGGAAAGAGTAATTACATCTGCCCTCCGCAAAACAAGCAATCCCAGTACCCCCTACATCTGCAGTTGACTGGCTCAAAACAACCAGTATAGTGATGCTGCTTCCTTAGAAACAACAAATCTGCCTTCAAATAATCTGTCTCTCTGAGAGTGAAGCTGCCACTCTTTATAACATTAAAACAATCAATCAATTTAGATTGTATAGAGCCCTTCACAGCGTAGCCACAGAGCGCTTTAGAGATTGATAAACAGACAACAAGACTGTTATCTAGGTAAAGCCAGATATTTATTCACTCAACATTTCTTCTGTATTTGTGTGTTTCAAACCTGCAATCACTGCCTTTTCAATAGTGATATAACAAACAGATTAATTCTCGATGGTATTCCAAATCCGTTGGTCAATCACAATAACTAAGTTGTTCCCTTTTCTTCTAGGTCTTATCAGCATCTGCACTGACAGGAAAATGAAGTCAGCCTATATTTTCCTACTACTGGTAACAGTTTGCTGGGCCCTGCCTTTCCAGCAGGTAGATTTATTTGATTTCATGAATGATGATGGTTCTGGGTTAAACTCAACTGATGAATCACTAATACCAGCTGAGTCAACATGTCCCTTTAAATGCCAGTGCCACCTTCGGGTTGTGCAGTGCTCTGATTTAGGTAAGCCATTTACTTTTCCCTAATGCCCTAATACACAAATTACATATCTATTCAATACACCCTCAATCATCTGCAAACGTTAGGGGATACTGACTTTATTTATGAAAAAAACATTAATTTATGAAAAGGATTAGTGAATTTAGATTTACCTTCAAATGCTAGTAATGGGGTTCTCAAAATGTAGTGTTATTTATTACCATATAATGCTGCAATAGTGTAAACATTGTGTTTATATTTACATTTTCATAGATTTAAAGGTTTCTGATGGCGGATAGACAGGGTTACCCCTTGCAGGAATGCACAAAATGTCAGGATATAAACACTGAAAAGTTACAGCCTGCTCTGTTCAAACTTTGTACTAACACATGATGATGTGTAAAGTTATGTTTTTGGGAAGCCTACATGTACTTTAACATTGTGTGCTATGAGACGTTAAGTAAGTAATGCTTATAACGATAGGTTGCGAATGCAACCCCAGTTTTCTTAAAAAGGAAGCACTGCCCAAGGGGGAGGGGTTTCTGCGCACTTCCATAGGAACCCGATCAAAACGTCACTCTATCAAAGCTGCCATTGGCCCATGTGCTCGTCACTCAGAACAGGTCCCTTCCCACTTCCTGTTCTATAAAACGTGACGTCAGCACAGGTTCGTCCTCTTTTGCTGGGAGATGGACTCCCGCGCGACCTTGCAACCCTTGGGCAGTGCTTCCTTTTTCAGATAACCAGGGTTGCATACGCAACCTATCGTAACTAGGAGCGAGGCCGTATCTACTTGCACAATATCTGGTGCAGGCAATAAGCAACCTGTGTCTGCATTATCACGGCAGTGGATCCCTGATCTCATGGGAATGGGGCCACAGACCGAATAAAAAACACAACATAATACATAGCTGGCTAGTCAACAGAGTAGCCGAGCTGAACAACAATATACAATAAATACATATCACATGACAGCAAGACCAGCATGCTGTCAGCACGCAGCACAGGAGCATCCAACTCAACTGAATAGTACAGAGTGGAAGAACTCCACTGTGCTGACAATTTATATTTCGAACAAACAAACTATATACACCATGGGCCATGGTGTGCCATCCATGCACCACCCATGGAACACAGGAGAAGTTGACACCTGCTGGTTAGACCGGCTAACGCAGGGCAACATTAGCTCTACTGTGCTGACAAAATAACTATGTACACAGCGGAACACGAGAGCCTGCTGAAGTGCTTACCACTGAGGACAGCAGCAGCGGTCTCCTGCTCTATTGCACACAGCCAGAGCAGCCACAGACCTGCTGACCAACACATATTATATATACAGAGCGGGGTACAGGCCAGACAAATGCACCACCACAGCACAATACATACGAGCTATATACAGGCCTGCCTCATAAGGCAACGTACCTGGAGGCTGCATGACAGACCCTGGGAATACA
This sequence comes from Amia ocellicauda, assembly GCF_036373705.1. Taxonomy (NCBI): domain Eukaryota; kingdom Metazoa; phylum Chordata; class Actinopteri; order Amiiformes; family Amiidae; genus Amia; species Amia ocellicauda. The sequence goes on along the minus strand of NC_089864.1, from coordinate 19,682,805 downwards.
TCGACAGGCTATCAGCAAGTCCAGGAGCAGCTTGCGTGGGTGCTCGACTGGAAGGCATAGTCTGGTGGAAGGGAAGAAATGGTTCAAATAGCTCCCTCAGGATGCACTAACAGGGGCAGACTGGGAGAGGAAAGGCAGGAGCCAGAGCCCATAGGCTACTGGGGCTCGACTGCAGCCAACACCAGTTTCCCAATGGAAGGGATCGGTCCCTTCATGTCCAACCTGTAGAACCAGGCAAATGTAAGCGGTGAGGCCCAAGCTGCAGCCGCACAGATGTCTGCCAAGGGGGCGCCTTGAAAAAGGGCCCACGATGTGGCAACGCCTTCGAGTCGAGTGCGCAACCAGGTGTTCAGGCACCGGCCATGGTAATGGTAATGGTGTCTACAATCCAATGCGAGAGGCGCTGCTTTGAAAGCGCCTGGCCCTGTGTCCGCGCTCCATAGAACACAAACAGTTGGTCTGAGCGCCGAATGTCCTTAGTGCGTTCCAAATAGCACCTGAGGGCCCACACAGGGCAGAGCAGGTGAAGCCGACTCTCTTGCTCTGAAGTGAAGGGAGGAGGATGAAAAGCCATCAACTCAATAGGTTGCTCGCCCACGTGTTTTGCAGAGGTGAATGCCAGTAAAAACGTAGTCTTAAGTGACACCAGCTTCAGCTCAGCTGAGTTCAGTGGCTCAAATGGGGCTTAGAAAAGTGCATCCAGCACTACATCAAGGCACCAAGCGGGCAGTGAAAGGGTTCGAGGAGGCCACAGCCGCCGAGCTCCCTTTAAAAACTGCACAGCCAGGAAATGAGACCCAGGGGGCTCACCATCAATCCGGACATGACATTGCAATATGACCCTGATGGGGCAATTAATTGGGTCTTGACTGCCGTCTTGGCACCAGGTGCTAAACATTCGCCAGTGGTAGGAATACTGCGACCTCGTAGAGGGAGCTCTCGCCGACTGATTAGTGGCTACTACCACATCTGACAGACCGCAGGCAATCAGTTGCTCCCGCTCAGGGGCCAGGCCAAAGCGTGCACTGCACATGGGACAACAAGTCCGCTCTCATTGGGAGTTGCCATTGCTCTCCGTGGAGGAGGGAGATCAGGTCCAGAAACCAGAATCTGCGAGGCCACCGAGGGGCTATCAGCAGAACTGTCGCTCGTTCTCTCCTGACCTTCTCCAGGACCACCGGGAGAAGGGGGAACGGTGGGAACGTGTAAAGGAGACAGCATGGCCATGCGTGGGCAAGCGCATCGATCCCTAGGCTTCCTGAGCGGTCTCCGACGGAGAACCATAGTGGGCAGTGTGTGGACTCTACCGTGGAAAAGAGGTCCAAGTCCGCTGCGGCCAAACCGGCTCCACAGTCTAGTTCCGAGACCGGGGGGCCTCCCCGAGAGAGGAGGTCCGCCGCCGTGTTGGACAGGCCTGGGAGGTAAACTGCTCTGATGGAGTGGAACCATGGCTGCGCCCACAGAAGCAGACAGCATGCTAGACAGTACAGACCTCCTTTCCTGTTGATATAGGCAACCACCGTTGTGTTGTCCGTCGAAACCAGCACATGTCTGTCCCACAGGACCGGCATGGAATGAAACAGTCCAAGGAGTACTGCTTGTAACTCCAGTACGTTGATATGGAGGGCCCATGCGGGCTCCGTCCACCTGCCTCGGACTCCACGTCTGTCGCAGACTGCTCCCCAACCTTGGTTGGAGGTGTCTGATATACAATGATCCCTCGACTTATGTTGTCTCATCTTACGTCGTTCTGCACTTACGTCGGCAACATCACACTGAGCAGCATGTGGGAGGGGGCCCAGAGCCTGTATCAAAATCATCTGTCTGCTCTCTAATAACGGTAATATGGCATTTATTTGTCATCTCGAAACCAATTACAACATAACTTCGGGGGATGAGTGTATTAAACAAATGACATTTTATTTTTATTATCAGTTATTACCGCCATTAAATGTACAAACATTTCTGTTTCACCTGACTACAGCATGACAAGACAGCCCACTGCCGGCTACAAGAAGATTGTTTGGGATTTTTTTTTACCCCAAATGGGCATGTTTCTGGATGGTTTCTTGTCATTGGATGTTTACATTAGGATGTAATTTACTAAAATGATCGATGTAACCAATTACACTTGAAATTTGATCGATCAGCCTAATTTAATGTTTATTCTAATTCAATGCAGTGATCCACCAGTTTGTAATCAAAGATCAGACATGCAAAACAACATCTCTCTTTCTCAATATCATTATTTCTCTTATAAGTTAGAAGGTTGCTTAAGAGAAATTATTTCAACACACGTGGCTTTATGAAATCATTTATAAAGGTGAATATAATGAAACGATAGTGAAAAAAATCCAAATACTATTGAGCGATGTAAATAAAACAAAATGTTTTTCTAAACATTTAACTGGGACCTAGCCCATGCTGTCTCAATCGCAGGTGTAACTATGATGGTTTAGCTTGACTTTCTTCCAGGGGGAATAAGGAAATAATTTAAATGCGTTATGATTAGGGCCAGTGTTTTCTTCCAATAACATTTATATATGAACACTTTAACATGTGTAATTTTGGTCAAGCATATGGAGAGGTCTGGGATTTGTATAAGACTGTATATTTTGTAAGTCGCCCTGGACAAAGGCATCTGCTAAGGAATAAATAATAATAATAATAATAATAATAATAATAATAATAATAATAATAATAATAATAATATGTGTATATTATTATTAACATATGCACTGACATAGCATATTTATAGTAAAAACGGGTTGGTAAATGTTCTCATAGAGAACTCCTGTGACTCCCACCCTATTTAAGATTGAATAACAACTGATGTGATTGGTTCACAGTGGCCCTCTCATTGCCTGTCCATCGGTAAAGCGTGTCTCCTCCCTATTTGCAGCTCCTGATATTTTAGATTAAATACAGCTAGAAGCTGTGCTGCAATATTCAGAGCTGCAACTCTTTAAAATGTATTTCTATTCAAGTTTACTTCCTGTAATATATTATTGCCATATGCAATACTTCGACAATATTTTATTACACTTGAATTCTGGCAAACAAATAAACAACATTTTACTTCTGAAGAGTATAGTGTGTCATGACATGAAACTAAAATATATCATATTCACCTCAAGAAAAACTAAAGGAAATATATGACTAGAAAGTTGAAACCTCGCAGGAAAGGCGGTTCCGCTACCTCGAGTGAGTCATGCGGCAGGGTCAGAGACAAGAGTCCCAGCAGGCATTTCTGAATTCACATCTTCTTAGACAATCTTGGCACTAAACTCCTCAGCACAGATCTGTTCTGCAGACCCTTAGATAGCTTACATTTGTCTCGGTGAGAACATGATGTTATATTTATTTATTCATATACTTGTATCCAGAAAGACAATAAACATGTCTTAAGTGTTTACACAGTCATTGAAAATGTGGAAATTACCTAATTCAAATGAAACTTAAAAAAAAGTTAGTTTACCCATTACAAAACACAATACCAATGACAACATTTTCTATTTTTGTGGGAATATTCAGTAAATGTGAAAAAACTAAATATAATCTCACAGAATAAAACAATATCACAACATCTACTGCAACAAAATAAATGAAATTATTGGAAAATGCTGAAAAAATAAATAATTCCTCTTGTGTCGCTCTGAAACAAGTTATTGCACATAGATGTAATTTCACATTAACTTTTTTAAACATAGGTCTAGTTCATGCTAAATTAATACAATGGCCATATTGGTTGGTCAGTAAAATGTCTTCAATCATTTAAAAAGACTAATTTTGCTATCCTGTTGCCAAACATGTATTAAAATTGTATATTCTTACATTCTAATTTAACATTAATATTAAGAACACACCTTCTTGAATAAAACCATTCACGTTACATAATATATTTAATCGTAACACAAGTGTGTTAGCAATGGGTTTATTGTTGCTTACATCTGCTTTTTGACACAACTGTTACCCAGGGTTACTTAGGCAGCTCTGGTTATAACGCATGAATTAGAGGAGTGGCAACAGCTGCTCGGAGGACAGAGGGATGTGTATTGCAGCAGAAGGGGTTTCCTGTCGTATATTTCCTCTGATTTCTCAGTAATAAAACATTTATTTGGACAACATCTCAGGCCCTGAGGTATAGTCACGAGGAATTGGGAAAGCAAGCTCTAAACATTCAGCTAGAACATGCTGCTGTAGTTAAACATGTGTCTTGTAACCTGCCTAAAAACAATCCCTGCAACATGTCTTTGTGTGTGCAATGGCTTTTACCTCCAACTCCAGCTCACTGCTGCAGCCCACATGTAAGAGACACGGATTAAAAACAGATGGGTGTCAGACTGTCTCCACCCACACATTTCCCCTCAGCTAACCTAATCAGTGGCATTTGCCTGACGAGCTTTGATCCCTGGGGGACGTATGGCAACAACAGCCTCTAAATAGTCCCTCCTGGTAGCTGCCAGGGGCCGCTGATACCATGTTAATACCAGGTGTATCATGATATGGAAAAAATGTATCCCTGCACATGGATTTTTCCCTTACCACACAGAATCATGGGTATACTGTATACAATCAAAGCATCCAAATGCAAAACCAGAGACATCCCATATAATTTTGTATACAATATCATGACTTGCTAGTTTAGCTTGTTGCACCACTTGACCCTTAGGATTGGTAACTTAAATTATTTCTTAACATTTACATTAATTTGTGCTTTGTTTTGTTTTATTACAATTTTTAATTACAAAATTAGTTTCCAATGTCATGCTACTGTCTGGACTTGGGTTTAGGTTGCAGGAAGTTTTGCCTCTACCTGTATCCTTGTGCTCTGCTTGCTGCTGGTCAGGCAATCAAATATCTATATGCCTTTAATATGATATAATATGCCTTTTAAAGGATGAGGCCATAGTTACAAGACTATGTAAAATAATTGTAATACATTGTTAATAAACATCATGTAATCACCCGAGTTGTCCTGACTGAAATATAATAATGGAAATCTATTGATTAGTTGTATGCTGTATGTAGCTTCAGATTTCTGCAATCTCCAGACACACTGTGTTAAATTCAATGCAGCTGACAACAGTCTTATTGTTAAATTTTACTACAGGGTGCCAAATGAAAAACAGTCAATTTTCACAGATTTAACTTAAATATGTTTTTCTAGATTTAAAAATAAAAAAATAATAAAAAATATATTTTGATTATTTAAATAAATACTTTGTGTTGTGCAAACTAAATATTTACTGTTTGATTAAATATGTAACTAAATTTGAAATCTGTGTTTTGCAAACCTAAATATTTAATGTTTTGTGTTTTTGTGCATTGACCATCAAATAGTTTGTGTTTTCGTGATGCAGTCAGTGGACCATGTGGTCACTGATCCATTCAGTGAGACTGGTTCAGAAATGCAACCAAGTAAAAACTAATAAAATTCTTGCAGGACGTTTTTTTCGCCTTTGGAACTACACTGGACCACAATCATACCAGAACTTGAATTTCCAGAACTCTAAATAGTTCAGCCCATCACTGGTCCACTGCACCAGTGAATTGGGTTTGTGCCACGGTTAATGATTGTAACCCTAGATATATATTACTATGGTTGTAACCAGAAGTTGGGGATACTCATGGAAGTGACGACAACACTCAGAACTACAATAGTTCCTGAAATTCAGGCAAAGGTTAATTTAGAATATTATATGCTTAATAAAACAAAATAAGGTTTTGTGTGGTTTAATGATGTTTACATTTTCATCAATGTCAATTAAAATAATACATTTACAGAGATCAACCGTATTTCGACATCCCCATTGTTCTGTGAAGGCTGACGTACAACAGATGGGCAGGACTCATTTGCATGTTAGATAAATATTTATATAGCTTTAGATTTAACGTATAGGTTGAAGCTAAATATGTATTTTGTGGGTCAGAGATTTAAGATTTAAGTTCTTTTTTTTTTCAAGGTCTGAAAGATGTACCTGACAAGATACCATCAGATACTTCTCTCTTAGACTTGCAGAACAACAAAATCACAGAAATTAAAGAAAATGACTTCAAGAGTCTGAGGATTCTACATGTAAGATCAAAACATTCCTTATATTACACACTTTCTTTTACTCAAGACGTTAAAACAGTTTACAATTGAAACATATTGAATATTATTTTACAAGAATCTATATAATATTCTGCCTTTTACTTTGTGTGTGGATACCAGGCATTGATTCTTGTCAACAACAAGATCACCATCATTCACCCCAAAGCGTTCCTGCCTCTGGGGAAGCTGCAGAGACTCTACCTGTCTAAGAACCTACTGAAGGAAATGCCCGTGAACATGCCCAAGAACCTGCAGGAGCTGCGCATTCACGAAAACGAAATAACCAAAATAAAGAAGTCGTCATTCGAGGGAATGGCTCAAGTCATTGTGATGGGTAAAAATGTTTACAACAATACTCTAAATACTGTCTAAGCAGAAGAGACAGCTCTTGAATCTCTTAATTTTGCTTTCTTAAATGACTAAGCTTGTAAGCATGAGTGTCCGAGAAGACCCAGCTGTGAGAGTGCATTTGTAGGATAGTGATTGGTGTTGAGGTCTTTTGAAGTTTGAGGTCATACTCTGGTTCTGGCCTAGCCCCAAACATGAGATACTTCTTTCCATCTGGAGATTGGCAGCAATAGAGTCCCAGTACAGAGTTAATGTTGTTCCAAAAAAAACATAAAAATGCCTGATCCTCAAGTGATATTCCCAACCGAATAAACAGAGTATTAGACTTACTTGGTTGGAAAAGTATGAAGTCCTGTCGAATCATTTGCTCCTATCTAACCATTTCCATTCATATCTAATATCCATTTCATATACCAAGGACACACATTTTTTTTTTTGCAAGCAAAATTGAGTGCAAAACATCAGAAATCTTTACATTCATGGGCGTAGATCTGTTCCTTTGAAGATCAAGAGGAATAGTGAGTCATTACCATGCTTATGCAAATTCAGAAGTGATTTTTCTTGCCTTTATGAGAGATCTTAAACCTGGAAAAACATATGGAGTGAAATTAATTATTCCAAACCACTAATCGGCTATTGTTTATGGACCAACTTGACCATAATTAGTTGCAGTGTCTCCCACAGTTAAATATAATGTCAGTTATTATGAATATTTATCAGAATTTGAGCATTTTAAAAATGGCAAAGAACAAAACCTACTGAGCATTAGGAGTTTACTACAATGTGTTTTATTCCCTTTCCTGTGCACAGAGCTGGGCTCAAACCCACTGAAGAGCGCAGGAGTTGACATCGGTGCTTTCCAAGACCTCAAAAAGCTGTCCTACATCCGAATTGCAGACACCAACATCACTTCTATACCTAAAGGTAAAAATAGCATATTTTTTTCTACTGAAAACCTACATCACCGTCATCATCACTCCCATTGTAGCTTTCCACATATGATGCCATGTATAGTTTTGCTAAAAACTACATAAACTACAGCTAAACAAGTACAACTAATAAGAAAACCAGCAATAACATTTATATACTTGTAAATGGTGAATAGATTATCACAATATACATAAAATGTCTAGAAGTGCACAGGTACATTGAAACCTCTAAACATGCAATTGGCTAAAACTTTCACACGACCAGGGCTTTCAATACGCTTTCCACAGCACCAGCACAAGAAGCATGACGTGCAGCATGGCACTGTGTGAGGGTTTTCATTTGACATACGTGCGTACAGCATGGTACTGAAGTGGTTAAATAGCTTGAATTGTATTATGAAAGAGTTTTAAAAAATGTACACAATGGAATTGACCCCAGATTTTATGTTTCAGTGGAGCTGAAAACTGTTGAAAAGTCCTGAGTACATCATGTATATCATAACCCTTTTTTTGTCTCAGGTCTTCCCAGTTCCCTGTCTGAGCTCCATTTGGATAGTAATAAAATTTCCAAAGTAGATGCTGACAGTCTGAAGGGCCTCAAAAATCTGGCAAAGTAATTATCATATTATCATATCTTAATCCTATTTATTGTAATGTTTTTTTTTAACCTTTAGAATATATTCAGTATATATATTTTGTTTTTATTATTGTATTATTATTTTTTACTGTAGCACATACAGTGGCTATAGGAAATATTCACCCTCCTTGTATTTTATCAGATTTTGTTGTGTTACAAATTATGAAATTATGATGCATTACAATTAGTTTTTTCCCCCTTTGATTTACACAGCCTATGTGGGAAAAAATGTTATGATGAAAATCTTTTTAAATTAAAAATAAAGACCAGAAAAGTCTTCATTAGATAAGTATTCACCCCCTTTGCTATGGCATTCCTAAATAAGCTCAGGTGTGACCAATTTCCTTCAGAATTCACTCAATGCATTTAATGGAGTCAATCTGTGTGCAATACAAGTCTTGACTTGAATACATTTGTCAGTACTTTTCTAACCAAGATATTTCAGTTTTTTCTTCTTCATTATCTGTTGTTTCACAATGATCTTGCCTTTTCAAAGTGTTGAGTACAAAATGTGACAGTTCATGGGGGGTGAATACTTCCTATAGCTACTATATAATATTTTAATTGTTGTCACAACTTTTTCAAAAACACCCTGATTTAAAAATAATATTAATAAAGTTTAAATTGGACTTTATGTAGAAGTTAATAAGAAAATGATGAATTCTTCAGAGATGTCTAATAAGTACATCCTGGGTCTTTATTTAGTTTAATATCAATTCAATCTGAAGATAAATGTCAGGGAAAGAGTTAATTCTGCAAGTAAATGAATACATGCACTTCTGTTATCCAGTGGTTTGGCTTTCTATCACTAATTTACTCTTTCTTTATGCTGTTCTCCTTTTCATCAGACTCGGTCTGAGCTTCAATGAGATTTCCACTGTGGAGAACGGGTCCCTTGCTAACGTGCCCCATTTGAGAGAGCTGCATCTGGACAACAATGGTCTCACTAGTGTGCCCCCTGGCCTGCCAGATCACAAATACATCCAGGTAAAGACGATGAAGTTCTGTTTTTAAATGATGTGTATATGTCAGTATTTATTTAGAATCACCACTATTTTTTATTTTCTACCCTAAAACATGAAATCGGCAATTGTTATTCTATTCAGTTCATCAGTATGTCCCGCACACTAAGTGCATTTGTCAGGACATCTAATTATTTTCACGCTACGTGTCAGCGGTGTTCAGGCCCCGTATCCTGGAACAACACCAAAGGCTCATATACTCCTGGCAAGCCACAGGGGGTCACTGTTGTGCAACACTGTGAGGAAACTAGAGCTGACTTTGAGCTCACCGTATCCACCAGTGATTAGCCATTTGAGCAAGAAACTTCCTGGAAGCCCCACCACAGCTGTATTTAACAAAGCCCACATGTGCACCTATAATGTCTAGACTATTATAGCTGTGCCTACCTTCGGAGCAGATGTTTGTACCAGTTGAGCCTTCTGGCTGTCTCCTCTGGATCTGCACGGCCCAGCTCTCGTAAAATGGAAACACTCTTCTAAATAACCATTGAAGGATTTCACAAAAATATTGACAAGATGGTCAAGTTTTTTTATCTATTGCTATGGATGGAAAACAACCTTTGACTTCTTAGTAATTAAAAAGAGACATGGACAAATCATTAAAAATCTTAAGTAGTTTTCCCCCGAAAAGAAAACACTCAAGGCAAACAGTTTCTCAGAGTCCTCCATTTTAAATAAAAGTTGTTGTAGATCATTAAGGTTTTTTCCTTTTATCTACTTGGTTGCATTCTGTGTGTTGCTTATCTCACCCCACTCTCTGTTGTGCAGGTCATCTATCTCCACAACAACAAGATTGCTGCAGTGGGAACAGGGGACTTCTGCCCTCCAGGCTACAACACAAAGAAGGCCATGTACTCTGGCATCAGCCTTTTCAGCAACCCTGTGCCTTACTGGGAGGTCCAGCCCATCACCTTCCGCTGTGTCTTTGACCGTTCTGCCATCCAGCTTGGAAACTACAGGAAGAAATAAACCTGCGTATCAGTCACCATGCTGACCCTCCCCTAGGCCCAGTCCTTACATCGTGTTTTAAGAGAATCGCCATTGGTATTGTATTTTTATATTCCAAGAATACCCATTACTGGAATCTGGCATTTTGTCATACAAATTGTTGACGAACATCACAAAAAGAAGATGTAAAAAGTATCCCGCCATTTTAGGAAACAAAATGTATTACACATTTAACCCTTCATTATTCTTGTAAAGCAGAATTTAAAACAAAATAACCAGAGGTTGTCATTAATGATCCATTAGTGAACCCATACATGTTTTCAACACATTCCAGATGATAATATCCCAGAGAAAGTTTGGTCAGCTGTCCTGCTGAGCAGGCTGCTAAAGGGGTTAACCTGTGTCTAAAGGAACCCTTAGCTAAAGACGGTATAGCTATACTAGTGTTGTATGAAATGTGTTGTGCTAGTATGAATGAAATGTACCACTGAGATACAGAGTGCACCCTGTAGTGTACTACTTTTCATTCTGTAGAAAAAAATGATTTATTATGTCACATTTGAAAACATTTTATTTCCTCTGCTTGCTTTTGAGTGTTATTTCTTTTTCTTTTTTTTTTTGTCGTCCACCTATAATTTTTCTAAAGAACTTTAAGCACATTTCCAAATGGCCACTGTAAAGTCATTTAGACCAAATCCAGGATAAATGCAGTTCTGAAAGCTGTAGAATAAACAATATACACATACCCATAAATGTGTGGTCAGAAGAACTATACGCATGCTTTTTCATTGTATTTCCCAGGTGTTTACGGACTGCAGCTTTGATAATATTTTAATGTCTGGAGTGGAATGGAGACAGGTGGCTCATCACACCCACCATGCTCATATTTGAATGTTATATGTATAGATACTGTATATACAAGCTGTATAAACACCTTATTGCTTTTAAGCACTAGCACTTACAGTACATTAGTTTAATATATCAGCAAAACAAAAGTAAACCATGTGGGTTTGGGTGGTTCAGTTCAGTTGTCCTGAGCGAAATAAAGGTTATAGAACATCTACGGTGTCACAAACAAGTCTGTGATCCACAATGAGGGCATTGCTTTATTATGCATAACTTAACTTGCGTTTTTTATTTGTATTCTTCGTTAGGTATGACAACATTGGGCTTAATTAGCAACAGTGCCATCAGATACAAAGAGACTGTCCATTCTTGGGTTTCCCTGCCATTTATTCCCTGGAATCTACAAAATGAAATTGCAAAATTGAATATTGATGTAATAATGGCTAATACCTACTGGGGACTGAGCTCAGACTACCTTTCATTTTGGGTTCAAACAAAGCAGGAAGAATAGAGAACACATGCAGTCTGTTACCCAGTGCTATGTTGATGAGGTTATTAACCAAATGAAACATTGAATATTTTTAATTTTTATCAGAATAAAAGAGTAGTGTTAATCATATGCATTTTTCCTGTTATTTCTAACACGTTCTTCATCCGATTAAGTGTATTCTCTGCAGTCACCCCTGCTTCTGTTTAATAGCAGATAGAAATCTATTTAATGGAAAAAATAAATGCTGAATTAGATCAAACCTTTTAGGGAAACACTATTGGTTAAACAATAATAAACCATAATAATGTTTCATTCCAACACATGAATACAACCAAATGTTTCATAACACTGGTTAAGATGATTATTTTAATAAAAGTCTGAAAAAAGCTCTACCTGCTTTTTATCTATTTTGGTGGATTTAGAAATATATGAGAGATAAGTCTGAACATTTATAACAAATAATAATCTTAACAAATGTGTATGAATTGAACATTTGCAGCCTTTTTAACAAATATACATTTTTGGCTACAGTATTTAGTAATGATGTATGAATGCACAGAAACCATGGTGTAACAATGAGTTGCTTCCTCTGTGTATTTCCTAACAATATATTTTGTGTTTTCAGACTTTTCTGTAACATGTGCTTAGCAAGACTCACACTAAGTAAAGATAATCTCAAAGAATACATATGTCTTTACATTATATTACAACAAGAATACAAAACACAATGTCCATTAAATTCCAGTTAATTGCAAGAACACCTTTTGGAGTTAATTTCACTTTCCCTTACACAGTCCCTGAACATTTTGCTTTACATATTAATTGTGAAGAATAATATGAATTTCTTCATTTAGCCTACTTTTTTCTGGAATGGCAAATTACACTGTTGTAGCTGCCTTTGTAGAATTGTGTACCTTTTGCACAATCTAGAAATTAGTTCTGTAAATATGTTACTATTTTAGTTATTTATTTAGTTATTATTAACTTGTGTAGATAAACTGCTCAGCCATTTTTAACCCTTGACCCATCTGAAGATGTATGGCATCTGGAATGAATAATAATACTGATATTATTAAACAATGCTGCACTGACATTTACTATCTCTCCCTCCCTAATGAAAGACATACATCAGAATTACATAAGGCACATGTTGAGAGTATTGTCCATGGCAGAGGAATACACAACAGATGGTTAAAATCTGTTGTGTAATGTATGGCAGACTTTACAGTAAAGAAAACAGATTCAGTTCTAAAGCTTCAATGGTAACTTTCTGGTATAAATCACAAAGCTACAAACAAGGTTTCTTGGTCCAAAAATTGAAAGAAAGTGTTTCTGCCTTTAAACAAAATGTATTACATACTGAGCACATTTTATAGTGAACAAGCAACCTTTAGTGTCTCTGACTACCTTTAAAGTGGTAATTAGTATTGTTAATCAACCTGATGATGAATCACCCCTTAACCCCTTTTCCATTAAAATGATACTCTTTCCTCTGCAATTAGTTGATAAAGAGCACCGCACCCGTTACACTATTAAAATATTTTTAATTGTTCAGGTATAAAGAAACACTCTCTTTCTTCACAATATATGGCATAGGATTAAGAACAGAAGAACCTGCAAGTGAAATAATCAAGAAACTGGGGAAATAAAGAAGGAAAAATCAGGTAGGTTTATTTCTAATATACAGAATATATAAATCTAATTGTTCACTGTAATGAATTGCACACTATTTCAATCTCCACCAGTCTACATTTCAGTAAAAAACAAACAATAAAACAAACAAAAAAACACTTTCCATGAACAAATGGTCAATTTACGGTACATGTTTACCATTTAAATTGACAAGCTAATATTGAAATTTATTTCTAAATTCATATTGTGGGGTATTAACAAAAATGATGGATTTGTAGTTTCTTATTAATTCCTTTCTTATGTATATATTTTTTCCTACAACAACTAAGTTTACAGACAGCATGCTGCTGTCACCTACAGTTATATATATTAAATGTAATTCTGAAACAATAATGCTGGATGTGACTCGCAATTGACTGAAGGAATCAAAACCCAATCCCCAAGCCTAGGCCATAAACTTTATCACTTCACAAAATGTCCACAACCACTAGCAATGTAGTAATCATGGGTTACATGCTCTTTGGACCTGCTGTAAATCAATGCCTGTGACAATGCTCCCCTCTCAGCCACAGTGTGTCCATGTGTGGCATCACACAACAGCCACCAGGGGCTCCACTTCATTTCTGACACCAATGCACCGGGAATCAATGACTCATCAAGAGAGAAGGAGTGCTGTAACCCGAAGGTGGAGGAGTGCACGGCTCCAGGAGCAGTAAGACATGAGGAGGAGAAGTATAATTGGAAGATTACTAAAATGCCATTGTTATCAAAATGATGAGTCACATGTCCAAAGCAGACAATGCTTAGCTCCACAGTTGTACTGAGTGCAGAAGTAACATAATGTAACTAAATGAAGATGGAAAAAAAAGTATTAAACAATCGTGATAAAGAAATAAATACAAATGTTACTGTCCATTTTCAGCATTACCTATCTTACAGTAAAACATCTTGTATACACTTTGCTAAAAGATATTAACTTAGTAAAATGCACACTGATACATGCTTCTAAGAATTTAAGTAATTATTTATTTACATGTTTGTGTTCAAGCTACTGTTACATTTATTTTAAAAGTTGCTTTATAGTTACTGACGTAGATATAGAAGAAAATATGACACAGCAACCCATTGTCAAGACCTTGTATCAAATATTGTAAGAAATACAAAAACTCATGATGACTACATTTGAATAAATACTGTTCAGCTTACCATTACATATGGTAAGGACAACATATAAGACAAATATGTGTAGCTCAAGAATGGACAAGAATGTTATTTTAAACCTGCACCTTAATTAACTTCGAGTACCTACTATTTCTACTGGCACATCTAATAATGCAACTTAAGGCTTTGAGTCACAAAAAATATGCTCTAGTAGTATAAACGCAAATTCAGCGAAATGAGCTTAGACTTAGACACACCCTTTTTTCAAAATGAAAATTGCTATGAATGGGTTAGATTTTTGAGCAGCAATGGACATTGTTTATAAATTAAAGAAACACATCTGTATTGAATAACATACATAGACTCCATTACAAGGCCATGGATTATATGAGAAATTTAGGAATATGAATTTATTGTTTAAACATTTTTAGGGGAAAGACATAAAACCTTGCCAGTGTTTTCTTTTTTTTCTCTGAGATCAACACAACGAAACAATGAAGGTTCAGGGTTCTAAGGTGAAGACTTTGTAACCCTGCAGCAATTCATAAAAAACAATTTTAGCTACTCATTAAAAAAAGCAAAAAATATATATATTTGGCTGTCATCCAATCGCTACGATCTCTATGATAAAATGTTAATCAGTGCACAACTTCCTGCTGACACCCCCTTGTGGAAGTTTTCCCTCAACATCCATATATCTTCTCACTCCTATCAAGCACATTGCCAAACCGCCACTGCGGAATTTGTGTTATCATTTCATGCTTTTACTCCATTCTGTCACATTTTAGCTACAAGAGAGCGTTTTATGGAGAATGAGATGTGAACTATATCCTGGCTTCAAATCTAAACTTTGCCACTAGTTTACTGTGGTGATGAGCTCACATGTACACCCTACTGAAGTGTTTGCTTTGAGGGGGTAAAGTATAGGTAGCAAGATTTAGATTGGAACAGTATTTTGATGGTACAATGTATGTCTCGACAAATGTTATTTTGTTTGATATTAACCCTTTGAGCAGTGATGACGCAGTGGTACATCCTGCAACTGGTAAATATATGCTTCTGTGTTTTTACATATACTGTATGTCAGCTGTATGTGACTGACTCTGCAGCTCCATGGTAAGCATATAACTCTATGTTTACATGTTTTGTTTTCACTCTTGATTGAACTATTGGTTTATTTCTATTCACTGCTTTATTGTTTTAAATCATCAGGTTCTTTCTTCTGAATGAGACTTTACCAAACACCGCACACTTGCCCCAGATCAGAGAGTTGCTGCACCTCCAATTATGAGATCTCCTTCACCTGCGCTCCTGGCTCTAATTGGGGAGGATTTGGGTTTAAAGAGAGGCTAAGAGAGCCAGAGGGGGAGAGATAGCAAATGAGCAGAGCAAGTAGCAACAGCAGCAGCAAGACGACAGTGGGGAGCAAGGAGGCAAGGGCAGGGATTGTGGCAGATAGACTTTCAGACATATGTACTTGGGATACCTGAGGCAGCGGTATTGAGAGAAGTGTGAGAGACAGCCAGGTGCGACAGGACCAACCCAGAAACAAGTAACTCAAGTTAAGAATACAATTAGGTTTTTGTGAGCACATACAAGTGTTTAAGAAAGAGAGACTGCCGTTATTTGAGCATGTTTATTATACTGCTTGCCTGCTGAGCCGTCTTCCCCATTGTGAGCTAGATGTAGAGCTGTGCATTTCCTTGAAAACCTGAAATTAATAAGAAAGATACATAATTGGTTAAATCAACAAACAAAAGTAAGTACTACACTCACCTGCAGATCCGCCCTTGGAGTGGATCCAGTAACAGCATATGTCAGGATTCCCGTACCCTGGCTTGGACTGTGTACGTTCAGGGTTCCTGCAAAAGAGACAGAGTGGTGATGAATTGGATTATTGCACAAAGGAGAAGAGGCTTAATTGTGTATAATCCCAGAGGGAGAAGGCGTCGGAGAACGTTAGCCGTCATTGCAAGCATCAGGACTTGCTTTTTTCTTCTTTTCTGTCATTTGTATTACTCCTGCTGTGATATTTGTGAGAAGAGATGAAACAATAGTTTTATTTAGCATAGGTGTTTTGGTTTGCTTAATTTCTTTGATAATTATTAGGTTAGAGCAATTAGTATTTTTTCAATAGTTTTATTTGCCCACAGCTCATTAAAGGCATTTTTACATAGCTTCCCTTTTGGTAAATCAAACACAGACTTCTTGCCCGGTGTGTATCTGTAATAAACATTTTGCTTACTGACATTTCCTGTGTCCGTGGTGGGTGCTCTGAGACCCGTGTCCAAACCTGTGTGGGGGAACATAGAGGGTGATGTGAGGGTCCCCTCCTCTTCAAGTACTTGGGGTGGCATAGTTGGGGTGTTCGATGTCACCCCTTTTTGGCGTAGTCAGCAGGATAAGGTTTCTTTTTGTGAAGGTGCTAGAGTAAAGGGGGGTCTCCCACTGCTTCCTGGTACCTTCTTACCGCACCACATGACAGGCATGTGCTGATTCAGATGTTCAATACATCTGTCATGGTCTACATCAACTAGCAGGGGGGTCTGCGCTCGTCAAGGCTCAATTGATGCAGCTCCACTCAATCCTGGCCTTTCCAACACAGCAGCAGACCTCCTGTCTAGAGGGGGTCCCCTGGTCTTGGAATGGTATCTCCATCCCAGACCTGCTGCAGCCTGCAATGGGAATGAGACTGCCTCACGGACCTAGGGCTGTCTGATGACGTTGCGGTCAACATCCAGTCAGCAAGAGCTCCCTCCACGAGGTCGCTGTCGCTGCTCTCACCACTGGCAGACTGTCCAGATGTGGTGTCTTCAACATTCTCTCAAGAGCTGGGCCAAGGGAGAGAAAACGTGTGTTTCCATGTTGTAGTAATTTTGAATACTCCAGTACTTTAAACTGATCCTCATGAACAGTATAGATATTTGTATGTGTACACTTTCACTGCAAAACACTCCAAGTCAATCGGAAGGCAATCTGCTGCTGTTTGTAGACAATTGAGGATAATATGCGCAGCACAGCCTATGCCCAACACCTCCCTACCTAGTTTACCCTGCAGTTTTCTCCAGACGTTTTTTCCAGCCCACTTTGCACCGTCAAAGTTTGTGTTTGTATTGTCCTCACAAAGTCCAATTTGTTTATCACCAAAATAATGCTTTTCGATTAATCCAACCAGATAGTCCGTCTGTAAATCCGATATTTCCCCCGGTAGAGAGGAAAATTCTATCATCTTCATGTTAATGCCAGAATCTGGTCTAAAGTAACGCACAAGCACGAGGAACAATTTTATGTCCTTGTGATTTGAAGCGTCGACAGAACAGAACATTTATCCAAGTCACTTTGCCATTCTTTGGACAAAGGAGCTAGCACGTTGCAAATGATGGCCTAGGATTTTGTATGTGCAGAGCAAACTTTGGATCATAAACTTTGTTGATTAATTTTGCCATGCATTCACTTGATCGAAAACTATGTCCATGCACCACAGAGTGATAAGCAAAAAGTCCTTCACTTGCATGAATTTTATCAGCTTCCGAATTTTCAGCTTCCTTTACACTTGGAGTCGCACACTTTTTTCATCATCCTTGTGCTTTTTAGTGTGGATATGCTGGGTAATGTCGCTCCGTCCTCCGTGGGCAATGCGCTCCACAAGTGTGACACACAACTTTGCGAGCGTCTGAAAACAATTCCTTTTCAAATTCCTTCATTGAAGCTACATGCTCGTTTTTTAGACATTGGTCATTTAGCTAACGTTAGCTATAATATATTGCATCAGCATTCATAACACATTTGTTACAATTCGCACGCTGAGGTGCTTGGGCTTGGCAGCTCGTGAGAACTAAAATGTGATTGGATCATAGTTAGACTGTATAAAATAAGTAACTTTAAGACTGACAGGCGCGGCAAATCATGATAACCTGTCACAAACAGGACCAAGTGAAAATATGGGACAAAACATGATTTTTTCTAAATAAGTCACCTGAAAACGGACTGAAATACGGGACTGTCTCAGGAAAAACAGGATGTCTGGTCACCCAATACAGACTGGATTTGACAGGGCCAGCTTCTTCTATTGGAAATCCGTTGTTGGCTTCGAATGCAACCCCTGTTATCTGACAAAGAGTATACAACACAAATTCAGTGAGGTTGAGTGTCACCCTTTTTTTCCCCAACAAAAAAGGGATGGAATGACTGTACGTCTCACTGGACATTGTATACAGAGGAGGGCTGCTTGAGTGACAGGGCACAGTAGAATATGGCAGCTTTGTTAAACAAGTACATTCACAAGGTCCCATGGTAGCAACATAGACCCCTCCCTTTTGGGTAATATACTCTTTCTCATCCACATCATCATGAGCTTCTATCAATCCACTTGCTTTGATCTATAGCTTTCCTTTTCCATGTCATGCCTGCAAAATGTATATGCTTTTATCATGCTTTTTGTGTCAACTGACAAAAGAAAAGGAGTGCACTTGAAATTGTATCATCTTGAGAAAGCTGTTTGTTTATGATATTAAACACTATAATAGTTAACAAGAAATAAAAAGTTACAAATGTAGTTGCTGAACATAAGAGACATAAAATCTAATACTGTAATTTATATATATATATATATATATATATATATATTGTAATAGCAGGCCAGCACTACACCTCCCAGAAACCCCAGGAGGATGAATCATGCTAAGAAAGCATGTGACCAGCCAGATACCCAGATTGGCTGACTTCCTGCAAAAAAGCAGGAAATTGGAATGCTTTGTTGAGAAGTGTTGAGTCCCTTTTCCACTGGCACACCGCAGCTGACCCAGAGCCGACCTGGCCTGGTACGGGTCAGGTGTTTATTAACTGCAATAACCGAGCTGAGGTAAATTACGCCACACACTGTGGACATCGAGAGTTGCGTGT